>NC_045732.1:25357023-25634045 GCF_009834535.1 Camelus ferus
TCCTTTTGTAAATGATGGTGTGGTTAATGATTGAGACTATACACCCTGAAATCAGACTCTGTGGATTCAAAAACCATGTCCACCACTAAACAGCAGGGTTATGTAGCCTCTCTATGCCTCAGTTTTGCCATCTGTAAAATGGAGGTAATATACTTGCCTCCTGGAAGTGTGAGAATGAAGAGTCAATCCATAGTAGGTGACACATAACAACTTAGCCATCATTTTCCTTCATGAGTGAGTTATTTGTTCACTCTTCATCTTATTCACTGTAATTTAAATAGTCAAAGAATATTTATATCTCTGAATTATCCTTTACTTTTTTTTTTTTTTTTTTTTTTGCAGTGTGGAAGTTAACTGAACTCACTGTTGGCAGTGCCCACTAAATTGATTAGGGTGTTGGTGTCAAAGTTTCATTCTTTTGAAAGTGACAAGACATTCTAAAATGAGTTAATGATATTATCACTAAGCGCTACATCAGCATGTCACTGATGGTACTGAACATGTGTTCCACTGTTTTCTTTGAGATTAGATGTCAACATTAATATATGTTACCTTAAACTTTATTTTTATTCTCAGAGGCAACGTTCCCTAATGAAAGACATATTATACAGGTTATTGTAAGCTTCGTTACACTTGACCCTGGCTGCTTTTTATAGTTTAGATCAACATTTATTGACCAACATGATCCAGTTGACTCATTTGGATTCAGTCAATATGATTGACCTGCTATTAATCTCAGTGGAAGTCAATAAATTTATATTCAGACATTAAAAACTTATTAGATTGAAAGCTTTCTGAAGCAATTCAAGGCAGTATCTTGTTAGCTACATTAGTTCTGTCATTCATTTGACTTGGAGGTTCTGGCCTAGGGTAATAGAAGGCTGAAGCAGAGTTTAAGCGAAGTTTGAGAATTAAATTAAATTCAGAGATGTTCTGGCAAAGCTTTTGCCATCAAGCATTGCAAGTCATGGAATGGATAGGATTCAGAGGCCAGCATTTTAAAATGGTGAGGCTTTAGAAGGGGTTCAGAATGAGCTTCCCCGAGATGTGTCACCTCAGCATGTGGATTATTTTGGACTAAGGCAGTTGAGACTCTGAGGGCTCAAGAGAAACCACTGTCCCTCCCGTAACCACCTAGAAGAATTCAAATTGGGGGTGTTTCCTAGAATGAGAATTATTACCAGAAATAAATTTTATCTGAATGACTCATCTGTACAACGGGGCCAACATTTACTTACCAAACATCCACTCTTCTCATTGTCCTGTGAACTGCCCTCCTCCCCTTTGAAGCCCCAGATCGCTGTCCCAGTCCTTACCTCAGGAAAGCATCTATTTTACCCTTCTGTATTGGAACCTCTCATGTTGGGGGGATTCCTGCACATACAACACTGATTGATTTGTTCTTCTCCTGTTGATCTGTCTCATGTCAATTTGATGATCAGACCAGCCAGAGGACCTTTGAAGGGTAGAGGAAAATTCTTTCTCCCAAACACATTCAATACATACATTTTAGGAGACTTGACAGAGTAAAGGCATTTGTGTACAATTACCTTTTTGTGCCTTTTTGTTTGTTCCCAATACTGTTTAATCAGAATATTTAATTTCATTCCTCCTGAATCCACCTCCTTTATGCATTGTTTATGATTGTGAATATATATTCTTCTCAGCAGGGCTTTGGATTTGAATAGTTTCGTGCATTCAATATTAATAAAGGGCCTGTCTTTATTAGGTTTCTCCACCTTTGCATCCTAGAACACGGCTTTGTGTATAGTATTTGTCAAGATATGAAAAGAAAAAATATTGCAAGAGAATTTAGATGCCTCTCTATTTTTTTTTTGTTTTGTTTTGTTTTATATGATCTGAAATAAAATACAGGCTTATTTCACTGTTTTTGGTTGGGGGGTGGAGCCTTGGGGGAAGGATGTGACAGTTAACAAACAGTGTTACTTTCAAAGTTGTTTTTGGATTTGGGAAAGAAAGCTAATTATACCAGGAATCAAATTAGAAATGTGAATAAACCTTACCACGTGAGCCTTACAGTATTTCATAATGTTTCTGCCTTCCACTGGACCAGTGGTTCTCTACCAGGGGTGACTTTACTTACCCAAGGGACATTTGGCAATGTCTGGGGACCTTTTTGGTTGACACCGCTGGTTGTAGGGGTGGAGTGCTACTGATACTTGTTCGGTAGTGCTCAGAGATGCTGTTAAACATCCTCCGATGAGCAGGACGATGCCCACAACAGAGCTCCCCAGCTCCAAATGTCAACAGTGTCAAGTTGAGGAAACCCTGTTCTGGAGGAAGCACCACCCTTTGCTTTAGCTCTGGTCATTCAGAAGGAGCATCCAAGATTCATTTTCCCAGCTAACTCACATTATGCAACCCGGTTTTTAATTCATATCTGTCTGTGTCGGATGCACAAGCAGTTAGTCTGCTTCTCTGTATGAGGGAAATTGTTTTCTACTAACTGATGACCTCAGCTTAGCAGTTTCTTTCCCAGCACATCAAAGCTCACAGTCAGACTTGCAGCAGCAAGTGCACTTCTGAGCGGCTTTATGACATGTAAAGACCCTCTTTGGCATTCATACTGTGCTGCTCTATTGTTTACAAGCTAGCAGTAAATTATTTATGGATATTGCTGGAGATAGGACTCCTTTGCTCTCTTTTTAACCCTAAAGCTGTTTTTTATCTGGTGGCAAGATTTTATATGAAAGCTATTTTGGGGGGTTACGTCCTCTTTGCATTTATGTGACAGGTTTTACAGTACCCACCCCATCCACTTTTTATTACTTTAAACTTGTTCTGGAAATTAGTATTAACTACCTCATGAGCTCAACAGATAGGATTTTTTTCCCTTAGAATTACTGGTTTAACATGATTTCAGGAAGGCTTTTCCTGAGTCAGTCTAGAGGGAAACTGAGAAAAATCTCATTTTGGATCAAATGCAAAGCAAAAGATCTTCAGGTTGCTTTGGAGCATTGATCTGTTAAAAGATTTAGTTTGAGAATGGGTTTTTGTTTTATATTCAGTTGATCACCAAAGGAATCACTGTATGGTTGGCAGTTATTTCTGTTGGCATTAGTGTCCTTCAGTTTTTGTTTTTTGTTTTTGTTTTTTTTAATACACAGACCATTCTTAATGTGTTTCCACTGACATATTTTCAACCACTGCCTCTGAGTTGGGGACATTTTCTTTTGGTCTTCATCACCCCTCCCATCAAGTGGTAACATCTTGTTCTTAAATTTGCCAGACATTTAGGAGATTGACTATTTTCTAAACTACAATAAATCTGAAAGTATATGTAGAATGCAGTGCTAATCAGAATGTGTAACTTAACCCACGTCGACTGAAATAAATGCACAGCGTAAAAGTTAAGAGTTACGTTTTATTTGTGGGGAGGACTTGAGCCGGGGTGACAGCCTCTCAGGTCGCTCTGAGGGACGGCTCCGAAGAGGTAGGGGAGGAGCTAGAATATATAGGAGCTTTACAACAAAGACCAGGTAGTTGGAACATTAAAAGTTGACCTGTTAACTAAAGAAAACCAGACATCTCAAGTTAAAAAATTTAGTGCTTTTCTGTGTATGGGAGGAAGCAAACATTTGGGCTCACTGAATTCATTCCTTTGACAAGCACCTAGCTATCGAGGGCCAGTGTCCTGTCTGTTCTTATTCTGAGTCCCCTCAGGCTGCAGAGGCTGGGCTGCAGGCTTGTCTGCACCCAGAGCTCACTGCGGGGTGGTGGCAGCGGCTGATGACTTGATGGCTTCAGCATTCTTTGTCTACTGATATGGTTTGCAGTATTTTTTTGTTCACACCCAGAACCCCATAGCTTTTTCTAGTAGATCTTTACTTTTCATTGTGGCTGATAAAAGATCAATTGAAAATTAAAAGAATGACTGGTTAATGAATTAACAGGGGACAAACTATTGGATGTCAACAAGAATGTTCTTCTTAGTGGATTTCGTTGATAGACTGAAAGTTCATGCCAGTAGTTTAGGCTCTAAGGAAACTCAAAAACCAGATTTGAAATAAAGGACAAAAGGTGATGTTTACTTGGAATCAAGTCATTAGTCCCTGAGTATTGTAGGGGAGGATGAAATTTTCCTTTGCCTTTCTGGTTCTTCTGGCTGGTCTAAGAATTAAATTGACATGAGATGGAGTAATAGAAGAAAATCAAACAAAAGTTTAATAACATGTAGACATGGGAGAGACCCAGGAAAACTGAGTAACTTGCCAAAATAGCTGAAACTCTAACCTTAAATACCATCCTCAGTGACAAAAGAGGATGTTGAGTGTGGGGAATATCCATTATGGGAGGTTCCCAGGAAAAGCACAGTAAACAAGGCTGATTTTGATGCAAATTTAAGTCATTACCTTCTTCATTTCTAGATACGTGGTCATCCTCCACTTCCTGATGCTGGGAGAAAAACACCCTTACAAATAGAGATTTCCCTTACAGATGTAAACGTCTCTTACAAAAGTTTAACTCTTACTTAATTTTCAGAGTTTCTCACGTATCTGCTGTTTCTTACAAAATAACCAGCTTAGAATAATAATTATGCCAAAGAGACATATTTTAGGTTGGCACATTCTGTTCTACACTACAATAAAGCTTATTGGTAACAAGGAATAAAAGGGTTAAAGAAAAGATAAACATAGTATTATTTTTAAATGACTTCTTTGTTTTATAGAGGCATCATATTGCAGTCTTGAGATTTCCTATTTTAGAGGTTTAGTTAAAAACACAATATAGGGGGAGGGTATAGCTCAAGTGGTATTGTCAGAGCAGGCAGATAGCTAGATATGAGCAGAGAAAGGGGGACACAGACCAAATGGCAGGAATTAGGCAGAAAGGAGGGGCACAGGCCAAATGCAGGAAACCACACATCATGTGAGCAGCAGGGGGTCCCTGGGCAGAGAAAGAAAAGCAGGAACCTTGGGGCTGATAAGGGATCATGCCTTTGGGGATGACAAGTGGCCTGGAGAAGAACAAAGAAAGGTGAGAAAAGGCAGGAATTTCTAGTGTCTGAATGTAGCCTTTTGCTCATTATGCCTTCATTTCAATAAAATTAGCCTTGCAGATCAGAAGTACCCATCATGCACCAACGCCATGACACTTCTGATCCAGACTAAATAAGGACAAAAATCCCTCCTCCCTTCGGGAAGGTGGAGTTGGGATGATAATCAGGGAATACAACCCCAAACCCTTCCCTCCCCAGTGAATATTCCGCCCATTCATTCTTACACCCTATGTAGCTAACTTGCCAAAGAAATGCAGGGCAGCCGCTCACCTGAGCCTGCCCGCTCTCCCCTGAGAGTGTACTATCCATCTTTTATAAATCCTCACTTTACCTTTTTTTAACCTCTAAGTCTTGTCTCTGAATTCTTTCGGGATGGGACAATAACCTGGAACACCGGTTGCATCTATCGGCAACAGTATTTGGGTTTCTGCCATACGAAGTTTTAGAGGCTCTTCTGTCCTATTGGGTCCCCCAAGAATCTTGGTCCTTGCATACAACTAGATTTTATAGGAGGAACTTGTTCCTTGGTGAGAAAGTAAAATTTGTAGGTAAAGACTTGAAAAAAAAGAAAAAGTCTCATGAAAATTGCATTTCTAAAGTTGGGTAAATCAGCCAGTATATAAGGTTGGTTTATATATGATTTTAGGGCTATCAGTTTGGGTCCTTCAATAAAAAAAAACAAAGCAAAGCAAATAAAATGGGGGAAAACCTGCCAACAAAACAATAACAATAATAAAACCTCAACAACATTGGGATGACCATACATCCTGGTTTATGGCTGTTCATTATTTTTAGGGCTCCTTTTCACTATCAAAAGTGTTCCTATTTGGGTGAGAAAGTAGTTTGTATTTTCCTAATGACTTAATGGTCTTGAGCATCTTTTGATGTGCTTATTTGCATTCCATTTATCTTTGGTGAAAATATATGGTAGACAGATAACTAGCAAAGCTTTAGCCCATTTTTAAAAATTGGGTTGTTTGTTTTCTTATTGTTAAAAGTTTTGAGAATTCTTCATGTATTATACCTACAGGCCCTTTGTTGGATAAGTGATATGCAAATATGTTCTCCCAGTCTATAGCTTGTCTTTTTATTCTTCTAATAATGTATTTTTAAGAGCAAAATTTTTAAATTTTGATAAAGTCACATTTCTCTTTTTTACCTTTTATAGATCAGAACTCTTTGTTTAACCCAGTATCATGAAGATTTTCTCCTAGAAGTTTTATACTTGAAAATTTTACATTTCTGCCTATGATCCATTTTGAGTTAATTTTATGCAAGTTTGGGGAATACAGGTTGATTTCTCTTTTTCTAACCACCCCCCCCCCTTTTTTTTTTTTGCTTATGGCTGTCCATTTGTGCAGCAACATTTCTTTAAAAGACTATCCCTTTTCCACTGAATTGATTTTGAAACTTATCAGTTGGCTATCTATGTGTGGCCATATTTCTGTGTTCTCTAATTTGCTCAGTTGATCTATGTTCAATCTCTTGATTATGGTAGCTTTATTGTTAAGTCTTAAAATCAAGTGGTGTGCATCTTCCAACTTGTTCTTTCAATAGTCATTTCTTAATATTATTTATTATCTACTCTATTTTAAATTTGTTCCAATTCCCTCAAACTTACTTTTCTCCAGTTGTTTTGTTTGAATCAGGATCTAAATCCACTTTCACACATTGAGTTTAGCTGTATGTCTCTTAAGTCCCTTCTTAAGAAACTTCATGCTAGAAAACTATTACACCTTTCATGCCGTAAGAAACCAGGTCATTTGTTCAGTAGCGTGTCCCACATATTGGTTTTGGCTGATTTTTTTTTTTCCTTATGATGTCATTCAAGTTGTTCTATTATTCCTCATACATCTTGTGAGCAAGTGATGAGATTTTCATTGGGTTTGGGTTTAAATTTTGGGTAAGTGACTTCACAGTCTACTTTCTAAGCTTTACGTCAAGAACCTAATAGTTGGTGTCCTATTTGAAGTGCTGCAATTTTATGTTTAATCAGTGGGTTCAGGTGTTATCGCCTTTATCCAAGCATTATAAAGTTGCCCATCAGCTTCTTATCTAATGGCTTTAGCAGACATTCCTGCTGTTTCTCTAGATTCATTATTTTATTAAGAGTTGTGCAATGGTGATATTCTGATTTTAGAATTTATTTTGCATGTATTAGGCGGAAGGTTTATAGACAAAAAGCCTTTACTCATCAACTCTTGGGTTATCCTAAAATATACTTAGCATCAGAGAGGCAGGACAGATGTTTCTTAATTTATCAATTTTTAGAGTAATGAGTTAGTGCCCTGGCAACTTCTAATTGTGCTAAATTATTATTTCTAGTATCATTGTGAACTTAAGGATTTGTATACACTTGACATATTTAAATCCATTGAAGGCTTTTTTTTTTTTTTTCTTTTCTTTTTAATGCTCAAATTATCACATCTTAGTCCCCTGGAAACTCCTTCATCTTACATTAACCCATTCACTTTTAACAGCTTTCTTGCTTTCTCATACAGTAATGTCCTAAACTAATCTTGTGCATTTCCTGTTCCATTCCTGAATTCAGTCATTTCTCCAAGAAATCCTTGGAACCTTTTAATGGAAGATAGAATTTAGAGACTACATTTTGGGAATTATGGTAAAATAGATACATTTTCAGTGTTGGCTGTCTGGTAGTTTTTAGAGTTTTGATTCTAAAGTGCCATAAAAATCCTCAAAGAAAGTTTATAATCATAATATTCCCATTATCTATTGTTAAAGACTCAATTAAAAGGACTTTCTCAGGGTGGGAATTTACCAACCTCAAGTCCTAAAATGGCTGCCCTCAATTCCTATAACCATGTATTAGTCACTTGTGGTTGGAAAGGGTTGGAGCATTCTGGGAGGACAAATTCAGTGAGAGATTGCTTTTAGGCAATGACTGACTATGTTGTCAATACAAATGCCCCTGCCAGTAGGGCTGAAAATGTCCTTACATTATAAGACAGGACCATTCATCACCATACATCAAAGTTTGGTTAATATTGGGTAACCACCTTCCCTTTCACCAGTGCCACACTTACTTTCCTGTCATATTTGCTCACTGAAGATGAGGAGAAAAAGACATGCTCCAAGATTAAACCTGCTGTGCTGCGAGTATACAGATTTTTATTAAGCTCGACAACAGTGTCAATGCTTAGGCTTTAAAGTGACAATTTTTGTATGGAACTGGCTACACATTTTGATTTCATTACCTTGAATAAAGTTATCCTGTACTTTGCATAAATGTGTTTTTTCTCCTGTTTGCTTTGGGAAATGACCTTTCACTCAGTACTGTTGCCAGCTGCAATGCAGAAAGCACTATATAACTTAGCAGGCCTGTGACAGTATTCAGGCAGGTGCTGTGTATTGCCTCAGTCTGTCTACTATCGCATTTTCAAGAAATGAGAAAGGTCAAAGATTGCTGCATCCTGTGATTTAAAATTCAAATGGGGAACTTTCTCTTATTCTATGAACCAAATCATTATCTATGTTCGGTATATCCTTTGCCTACTTGATTTTTTCCTGGTTTTTTATCACTTGTGCAGAATACTAGAAACAAAAGTTTTCTATGAGAAGATTCCCCAGTATTAGATTCCCTTTATCTGTCTCTATTATATCTACATCTGTATCTCTGTCTATATCTGGATCTGTCTAGCTAGCTAGATGAGTAAGAATTTGGTGAGCTTTTCATTATGTTTCTGTTTTCATTGTTTGCTAGCACTTAACACAACATCCCAGAATACTAATATTTTCTTCTAAACCATTTATGGAAACCATTCATAGAAAGTAACTATTTACAAGTATCTGAATGCTGACACATATACGTACTTGATGTCACACCAAAGCTGTAGTGTAAAAAATATTTGCCTAAATAAAGACTTGGAGATAGTCCACTCTCCATCCAATGCTCCATCATGAACCATGGTCCCTGGCCTGTGCTCCCCGTGATTTAGCCGGGTGCTTATATTGATGGCGACATTAACCCAGTAGTTTTCTAGGAAGAACTGAGCATATCCGTTTATTATACAGCATGGTGTCAGAGGCCTTTATAAATATTTTGGCTCTACATATATTCCAACTGAAATAAAATAAACTGCAGTCAAGGCTTTAAAAACAGCTCCATTGACTCAGCGCTCGTACCACATGACAATCCATTGTGTAACCCTGGGGCCTACCATCCCCCCTGGTCTTTGCATTTTATTTATGAATTTTATATGAAATCATTACCATTTCTGTATTCAGTTTTTCTGCAGTGGCGGAAGCAGGAATCTAAACAGGCTGCTACATCTCAAAGACACATTCATTAGGCCTGAATTATGAGTTCAGCACATCCTGAAAATAGGAACTGCTCTGAGCCTCCGCACAGCTGGCGTTTTGCTTCTCTCCTACAACTGCCATCGCCCTGTGCAAAATGACGACTCCATTCCACACCCACCAGATGTTTTTGCCCCCGTTTTATAGTGTCAGCCTTGAATACAGAAATCTTGGGTCTTATGAAAACCCAAATAGGCTGCTTTGAAGGAAGATGAGGAGAGAAAACACAACGTTGTTGACATTAATATAAAGGTGCTACAAAAATCTGTCTGTCGACTTCAGTCACTCTTCAGAAGGTAGAAAAATATATGTATTTTATATTGTGAAAAGATTAATTTGAGAGATCTAACATTTTTTAAAGATAGTGGCTCATACCATAAAATACCACATGTTTTGGTCCTAAATGTAAGGTAATAAAAATCGCCAGCAATCTTCTTTGGAACCAATCAATTAAAATAATCTTTATTAATTTTTATTAATAGTAATAGATTTATTGGAGAGTCATCATACAAAATATAAGATTCTCATGATTTGAATAGAGAGACCTCTTCAAAGAAACCAGTTACCTATCTAGTTACACCGTCTACTGTACAAGCTTAATTAAATCTTTTACATGAAGAGTATTTGGCTGAATGCAAAAAGAAAAAAGGAATAAAGGAATTCAAGGTTTCATAAAAAGAAGCAAAGAAGTAAAAAATAGTAAGGAAGTTAGAATTAATATCTAGTCCTCATGTCTCTTTGTTCATTCATGTTAATATAATTAACACATATTTAATGTTTATTATTTGTCAGATGCTCTGGTAGTTGGAGATAATTATATCACAATGTGATGAGAGCTGGAACAGAGGAATGACAGTGAGCCTTTATCATGTGTCTGATGTGTTCTAACTTTTTTTTATGTATCCTATTTTATTTAACCCTGACAAAATTTCTATGAAGGAGAAATTTATGTCATTTTGTTACAAATGAAAATATTAGCTTGAAGATGATTAATTGCCCTTTTCAATGTTGCTGAGCAAAAATGGGGCAGACCACATTCTCTTCAGGTCTGTCTGTTCTGAGAGGATGCTACTTCACGTGAGCAATGTCAGAAAGAATACATAAGAGTTTGCCAGTAAGTACACAAAGAAGGAAGGCTATTCCATGTCGAGACTCGTGGAAAAGAAAAAACTTTGCTCTTTGTGGTAATTGCCCGGAGTTCAGGGAGATTGGTGTGCAGGCTGAATGAAGGATCATAAGGAGATGGAGTCTGATTTAGTGGCCCACAGCTTAGGAAGTGTTTCAATAAAAATCAGTTTTACTCATGAAAAAATCATAAGCAATATAATTTTCTAGGTACAGTTGCATGAATTTTGACAAATGCATACACCTGTGTCACCATCACAATCACAACAGAGAACATTTCTGCTACCCAAGAAAGTTCCCTGGCACCTCTTTGTAGTCAATACCTCCACCCTCTCCATCGCCCCAGGCGACGGGTGATCTGCCTTCTAGCACTATATATATTAGTTTTGCCTTTTCTAGAATGTCATATAAATGCAGTCATGTGGCATGTGTGCTTTTATGTCCGACTTACTTTGCTCAGCATAACAAACTTTAATCATGTTGCTGTGTCAGTAGTTAATTGCTTTTTTTAGTGAGTAGAGGTCTACTGTATGGATGTAGGACAAACTGTTTGTCTTCAGTTGTTGAGATATTTGGGTTCTTTCAACTTTTTGACCATGATAAATAAAGCGTCTGTTAACATTTACATCCCAGTCTTTGGGTGGACATATATTTACATTTCTCTTGGGTGAATTCCTAGTTATGTTTGCACGGTACCTTGTTTACCATCCTTTTACTTTTAGTCAGTCTTTGTCTTTTAATCTGGTTTCTTAAGGAGAGCACAGAGTTGGTTCTTGCATTTCTTATCCAGTCTGACCATCTGTGCCTTTTAACTGGAACATTCAGGTCATTTTTAGTTAATTTAATTACATATTCAGCTAAGTTTAAATCTGCCATCTTGTTATTCATGTTTGTTTGTCCCATCTGCAGTTTTCCCCCTACTTTCTCCATTTTCTTTTAGATAAATTGAGTATGTTTTCTTTTTCCATTTGATTTCTACTGTTCGTTTCTTTCTTTTTTTTTCTCAGCTTTTTTTTTTTTTTTTTTTTTGGTAATGGGGAGGTAATTAGGTTTATTTATTTTTAGAGGAGGTACTGGGGATTGAACCCGGGACCTTGTGCATGCAAAGCATGCGCTCTACCACTGAGCTATACCCACCCCCCTCTACTATTTGTTTCTTAGCTATAATTCCTTGGTTTATTTTCTCAGAGGTTGCTCTAGGACATACGGTGTGCATTTTAATTTATTAATTTATCACAGTTTACCTTCGTATATAAGTATACCATTTCACAAATAATGTAAAACCATTACAATAGTACACTTTGATTCACCCTACCATCCTTTGTGCTGTTCCTGTCATACTTGTTATCCTATATATGTTTAAAACTCCACAATAAATACATTATTTCACTGTTTCTCTGGTCTTTTTCTCATTTTAAAAATTGAGGAAAAAATTCTTTCACACTAACCCATATATTTACTATTTCCAGTAGTCTTCATTCCTTTGTGTGGGTCCAAGTTTGTATTAGTCAGGTTTCTTCAGAGACACAGAATCACAAAGATACATAAATATAATACGAGATTTATTATAGGAAATGGTTTATGCACTTATGGAAGCTGAAAATTCCCATGATCTGTCATCCATTAGCAAGAGGCCCAGGAAAGCCTCTAAGTGGTTTTTATTCAATCTGAATCCAAAGGCCTGAGAACTAGGATCGCCAGTGTCCCAGGGCAGAAGATGGATGTCTCGGCTCCCTCATAGGGAATGCACCCTTCCTCTGCCTTCTGGTTTCCTTTAGGCCCTCAATGGATTGTATGATGTCCATGTGCACCAGTGAAGGTGATCATCTTTACTTAGTAGTGATTCAGAAGCTCATCTCTTCTTCTGGAAACACCTTCACAGACGCACCCAGAAATGTGTTATCAGCTATCTGAGCATCCTGTAAGCCTAGTCAAATTGACACACAAAATTAACCATCAAATTAATCAATTAGCACTCTCCTTCTGTCTGGAAAATTTACATAACATTTTCCCATAGTACATTGGCAATAATCTCTCTTAGGTTTTGTTGGTCTGACAACAATTATTTATTTCAACTTAATTTTTGAAAGGTATTTTCATAATAAGTAGAACTCAAGATTGACATTTTTTCTCTCTGCATTGAAAAAATGTTTAATTTTCTTCTGCTTTGCGTACTTTCAGATGAGAAGTCAATGGTGTGTTTATCTCTGTTCCTTTGTATATAACATGTCCTTCTCCAGTTGCTTTTGTGCCTTTCTCTTTATTATGGTTTTCCATCAATTTATGAAATGCCTTGGTGTGATTTTCTTTGTGTTTTTCATTGGGCTTGTTAAGCTTCTTGGACCTGTGGGTTTAGTTTGTATCAACTGAAAAATTATTGGCCATTATTACTCCAGATACTATTTTCAACTCACTAGCCCCCCATTCTTCCTGTGGCGATGTATTACATATATGTTGGACACTGCTTAATACTGTTTGACAGAATAATGCTACTAATCCTCTCCAGTTAAATTTTCATTTTAGATACTGCATTTTTTAATCTTCTGAAGTTCCACCTTGCTCATTATTGCATATTCTGTTTCTCTCTTCATTATGTTTGTATTTTCTTTAAAATTCTTGAGCATGTTTATAATACCTGTTTTAAAGTCCTTGTTTATTAACTTTATCATCTCTGTTATTTCTAGGTCTGCTTATTTTGATTTATTTTTCTTGTGGTTATGTGTCATATTTTTCTGCTTCTTCACATATGTATTAATTTTTTTGAGTTCCAGACACTGAAAACTTTATGCTGAGTGTTGAATTTGTTCTGGCAGGCAGTTTAGGTATTTGCATATCAGCCTGATCCTTTAAAGACTTGTTTTTAAGCTTTTCTTTGGGCAGATCTTTAAAATAACCTTTAATCTAGAGCTAGAGTTAGTCTAGTCTAATTCTAGACTCACAATCCTTTAGGGTTTATACCAAATACTTTCATGTATTTAACAAGGTCTCTCCTCCTAGGCTGGTGGGTAATTGAACAATTCTCAGCCCTTAGTGTGTCAGCTCCCATAATTGTTCTTTCGTAGCAATTATTTGCCTGGCCTCGGGGAGTTTCATCTGGTGTATATTCAGATTGATATTCAGATAGAGTCAAGAGGACAAACACAAAGATTTCCAGAGGATGTTATCTGTGTAGCACTCTCTGGTTCGGTACTTTCTCCCCCAAATTCTAGCCACCTCGGCCTCCTCAAATTTTATTTTTGTCTCCTCAACTCATACTTCCAAATATTGTTTGGTTCCCCCTCCCTTTGTCATGGTTCAGAAACTTCCTCCTGGCAGACAGCTGAGTCAGAGAGCACTTATTTCCCTTCTCACAGGGATCATATTCTTGTGCTGTCTGTTGTTTAATATCACAAAGCAGTTATTTCTTACATTTTTTCCCAATTTTATTATTCTTGATGATGAGAGAGTAATTCTTATAGCAGATGTTTCTTTGTAGGCAGAAGCAGAAATCCATGTAGTGAGTTTTTTACATGGAATGATCATTGTACACATTGATCCCAGACAAAATCCTGTATTATCATAAATCAGAGTAACTGAATTATAAAAATTGGGAGGAGGGTATAGCTCAGTGGCAGAATGCTGCACAAGGTCCTGGATTCAATGGCTAGTATCTCTATTAAAAAAAAAATAAATAAACCTAATTACCCACCCCCACCCCCCAAAAAAAGTTTGGTGATTTTTATTTATTTTTTTTTTAGCTATATAGTAATGTTGCATTGAACTTTGATCAGTATTCCAAATGGATCATTTTTCTACCAGTACCTGATTAACTCAGTGGTTGTGTATCAATATTGGCAGAATAAGGCTGTAAGAAGTTTTGGAGGAGGAAGCAAGAGTCACTTGACTCAAAATCTTGATGCAGTATCTTCAACAGCATCCACATCATTTTTGTTCTGGTTTCTTTGGAAAGTCCAATAATTAGCTGCACATATTTGAAGTAGTTCTAAAATAATAGGAGAACTCTTCTTCGTACTTAAACATTATGCTATTGACAAGATGTGATGTGGAGAGAAGAAAAATAGTTATTGTAAGGAGCATCAATGGACCATGAAACTCTAGTACTACGTAGGAGCTCTTTATTTTATTTCCCCTGTGCTTTTTTTAATCTCTGCAAATATAGATCAGAAATTGTTTTTTTAACAATTTTATTGATATAATAAACATACCATAAAATTGATCCTTTAAAAGTAAACAGTTCAGTAGTTTTTTGTATATTCGTTGAATTGTGGAGTCATCACTACTATATAATTTTAGAACATTTTCATCAGCCCCCATAATAAACCCTGTTCTCAGAAGCAGTCACCTTCCATCTCCCCCAACTCCCAGGCCTTGGCAACCATTAGTCTACTTTCTGTCTGTATGGATTTTCCCATTCTGGACAAGAAGTTCCTTATAGCAATACTTGGCTGCAAGCAAGATATAACGTTGCCTAAATCATCAATGTACAACTCAATGAATTATCTTCAAAAAGTAAATGCACTTATATATCTACCAGCCAGATCTAGAAAAAGAATATTATCAGTACTCTAGAGCCTTCTTCTGCCCCCTCCCTGGCCCTAATCCTCAGAGCTAACCAACTATTTTGAATTCTGTCACTCTGAGCAATTTTTATCTGTCTTTGAACACTAAGAAAATATTCAAATGCTTAGTTTCATTTGTTCAGGATTATTTTTGAGATTCATTCATGTTTTATTTATTCTATTTAATTGTTAATTCCTTTCACACTAGTTTGTCTTTTTTCTTTGGCTGTTCTTTTGGATTTTCTCTTCATTCTTGATTTTTCTTCAGTTTCATTATAATATGTCTTGGTTTAGATTAACTTTTATTGATCCTCCTTAGAGTACTTTGGAGTTTTTGATTCTGTGGATTGATTCTTTCCATCAGTTTTAGAGAATTATCCATCATGATACCGTCAGATATTTTTTCTCCCATTTCTGCCCTCTTCCTGGCTCTTCAAGTAAATATTATATTCTAATTTTTCTCCACTCAGTTAAAAATTGTATTAATGTATATTTTATATGCATCAAAATGCTCATTTTTAAAGTAGAGAGTTGAATACACTTTGACGAGCTTGTACACCACATGGCCACCACCCTGATGAATATACAGCACATTTCCATCACACCAGTAAGCGTTCTCATCCTACTATTAAAAAATAAAATTCACCCTATTAAATGTGAAGATCTAATTGGATTTATTTAACCATTCATGAATCAGGCAGCATCCCATCTAGCAAGTGGAAAGACAACTCTGAGAAACTGTACAAAATGGGAGGCCTTTATAGGCAGAAATGGGGCAGGACGAGGAGGTTATTAGCAAAAGAAAAAGGATTGTTTTAGGCAAATTCACCTTCCTTTTGGGACTGAGAATGTCAGGCATCTTAACAGGCACATTACCTCACTAGTGTCTATTAGGAAATTCTAGACTGGTTTAAAATTCCACTCAAGTGAGGCTGAAACTGCAGTTAGGTTAACCATTACGTGTTGGTTTTGGTGATATGGCTTAGCACAAGTGACTGCATTTTGGGCCTGTTGCCTCTTTTTTTAACACTGGTTTCAGTCATTTTGCTTCCCCCATAACAACCATTGCTCTGATTTGTATCCCCAAATATTAATTTTTGCCTGTTCTTGAGTTTCCTATAAATGAAATTAAACAATATGTTGTCATTGGTTTACAGCTCTTTTGCTCAAAACAGTGTTTTGGGGTCACATGTTTCATATAGGGAAGATTCATTCCTTTTCATCAGTGAGGAGGAATTCATTGTATGTATATCTGTTTATCCATCCACCTCTGATTACATTTGCATTGTTTCTCGTTTGAGGCTATTACAAACAGTGCTTTCTGAACATTCTCATGCACATCTTTTTCTGGGCTGTAGAGGAGGAAAAATAATTTTCCTTCTACCCTTTTAAGTGCTTGGCTGAGGCCTCCCTGTAATAAAAGATTAACTTAAAAACAGATTAATAGGAGAAAAACAGAAGTTTAATAGCATGGATACCTCTTATATACATTGAGACTCAGGAAAACCGAGTAACTTGTGAAATGGCCCAATTCATCAGCTTCAACAACATCTACTGCTAAAATCAGAAGGGGATGTTGGAGGAGTGAGGAGCCAGTTATGAGAGGTTTTCAGGAAAAGCACAGTAAACAAGGGTACAGTTGTTATGTAGGTTAAAGTTATTGCCTTCGTCATTGATAAAGAGTTTCTAGAAACTTAGTCATCCTTCTCTTCTTGCAACATAGAAGGAGGCACCCTTACAAATGGAGATTTCTCTTATACATGTAAATGTCTCTTGCAAAAGGGTGACTTCTGCTCAGGTTTTCAGAGCTTTTCCTGTGTCTGCTAGTTCTTAAAAATAATCAGCCTAAAATATTCTTTATGCCAAAGAGGCAGATTGTGGGTGGCCAATTCTGCTCCCCTCTCAGTCTTCTGAGAATAGTGACTGCTCCTTCTCTTTCATCTTCCAAATATTACCTTGTTCAAATTTAACCTGAGTCCAAACAAAGAAGAGATTCTGGGAAATGTATATAACTATCTGAGATAAAGAGTAGGGAGATGAATTTGTATTTTTCCAGTTTAGATTTTCTTAAACATTTTTTTTTCAAATCGACTCTGTCATTTTTTTGTATTGGCTATGTTTTCAGATGTCTGTTAAAATTTATCATTCTGTTTGATCTTTGCTAATCTGGTTGGACAAAAGTTTCTCATTACTTCCCTGTTTGCAGATTTGTTTGAAACTTTTTTTTCTTCCTATTTTTGTGCCTATTTATAATTATTTTATGACTTGCTTGTTTTTTCTGTTTTTTTGGTCCATTCTTCTGTTGAAGTGTATGTTTTTGAAATTAATTTATAGGATTTATCTATATAAAGAAGTTTTTTGTTTTTCCTGTTCTGTCATATATAGTGCAAATATCTCTCCCAGGCTATCATTTGCTCTTTATATTTGTTTATGGTATTATTTTTCTAAAAACCTTTAAAATTTTTACATCACTAAATCTGAGTATTTTTCCCTTATAACTTGCACCTTGAAGCTCATTCTTACAAAGGCCCTTCCTAACCCAGAAGGTTATGTTAAAATGCATATATTGCTCCTTTGAAACACTTTTTAAATGTTTATGATCATATTTTAGAAGTATTTGTACTAAAGTTTGAACACAAAGAGGAGTTACCTGTTATTTGAGTCCAACATAAATGCCCACTGGATACTAGGTGTTTTGATGAGAATATAAAAATGAATAAAGTTCCTGTGCTTGAAAAATTCACTTCTAGTGGGGGATCCAGATATGTAAACAATCATCATAATGCAATGTGATGGATATGTGTTTAGAACTGTTACAGGAACATAAAATTTGGATAAAATTTTGCTGAAAAATGTCTAAAAGGGATGTTGGGTCAATAATATAATTAACTAATGCCATATGAAGAAATAGGTCACAAAGGTAAAAATGTGCTCATGTTAGTATGTAGTATTGAATCATAAAATAATGAATCTTACCCTGTAACAAACTAAATAATTCACAGGATACAGGTATAGAGGAACAAAATTTGCCATCTCAGAATATCTCCTTAGCATGAGGATTATTTTGAGCTGAATACAAGGCCTGAAAGATCGAGGAAGAAACTTTGACCTTGTCCCTAACTGCCTAAAAGAATGTAGACAGAGGACCTGCTCCAGGAGGGGAGCCATCCCCATAGACAGCAGTAGTATAGTAGGTGTATGTAGTATAATATAATATGGCATAAGTAGGCATGGAAACAGGGAGGAGCCTAGCAGAGTCTGTCTGTTAAAACTCCTCTCTGGGTCCCATTGTCTCTGCATAGCCCAGCAAACATTTATTTACCAAACATTTGCTTTTCCATCTCCCATGTGAATTGCCTTCCTCCCCTTTGAAATTTCTAACCACTACCCACAGCATCCTCTTTTGTCTTTAGCTGAAAACAGTATTCAGTGTGAGGGCTTTGGCCATTTTGGTGAGTTACTCAGTTCTAGTCTCTCTCATGTCTACATGCTATTAAACTTTTGTGTGATTTTTCTCCTGTTAATCTGTCTCATGTCAATTTAATTCTTAGACCAGTCAGAAGAACCTAGAAGGGTAGAGGAAAATTTCTTCCTCCCCAACACAGGTGAGCATTGGGCACAGGTGAAACATTCTACCACTGAGAATACTGAAACAGTCAGAATCAGTCTCCAAACATGTCCTTTCCCCTCATATTGTGGTTGAACACAAGTTTAAGTGCTCGATGCACAGTGAGGCCAAACAAACCAAAATGTTGGAGTTTGGAGAAGAGAAAGGTTTATTCCAAGGGCCAAGCAAGGAGAACAGGCAGCTTATGCTCCAAAAAGTCTGGACCCCCTGTTGGCTTTTGAGGAAGAGATTTTATAGGCAGACTTGGAGGGGGAGGCCTGCAGGGTGTGTGACCGTCCTCTGATTAGTTGGTGGTGCAGTAATAGGGTGGAGTTCCAGGAATCTCAATCATCAGTCCTCTGGTTCCAACCAGTCTGGGGCCCAGGTGCTTGTGCTCAGCCTGAAGTTACCATCCTCTACCTGGGGGAGGGCGCTTAGTTCCTGTTGAAACGGAGCAGGACCCGGTGGGGTCCTCCCTGGCACAAATCCTTTCCATGTACCTCCTTTCTTGTTTGTAGGAAATAGGCTTCATTCAGCCACCTTGACCTTCCCTGAGTTCCAAAGGGCAGATTCAAAACTTGCTAATTAGGGAAGAGAGGAGATGCAGAAACAAGGGAGGGGCAGTCAAGAATCAATAGTGCCGCCTTGGGGGCAGGGTCCTGGTGCCTCCTCAAGGAATATACATAACAGTATCTTTGAGTTCTTCGGTGGGAGCCACCCTGGTAGAGGATGGTAACTTCAGCTGAGCACAAGACTCCTGGAACGCTGCCCTGTTACCTCACCACCAATCAATCAGAAGAAAGTCACACACTCTGCAGCCCTCACCCCAAGTTTTGCCTGTAAAAACTCCTCCCCAAAAACCATCAGGAGTTTGGGGTTTTTGAGCATGAGCCGCCTGTTCTCCTTGCTTGGCCCTGCGATAAACCTTTCTCTGCTCCAAACTCTGATGATTTGGTTTGTTTGGCCTCACTGTGCCTCAGGCATATGAACTTGTGTTTGGTAACACTGCAGAAGGACTCAGAGATGTGTATCAGATAAGGTATCCCCCTTGAGGAGGAGCCAGGACCCTACCCCAGTCCTGCGCTATTGTCTCTTTCCTGCCTTTCCCTCACTCCTTTGCTTAGAATGGTTTGAATCTGCCCTTTGGAACTCTAGGAGGCTGAAAGCCTTTTTCGTACAGACAAGAAACAGGGGACACGGGAAGGCTTTTGTACCCGGGAGGGCCCCATAGGGTCCTGCTTGGTTTCAGTATGAGGTGCTTTTTGAATCTCAGCATAACAGATGAGTATCGGGAAATGTATGCAAACTCCTCAGGACAGGAAGCCAGTTTGGTTTGTTTTTTAAACACTATTAATTAGATAGCTTATTGGACCACCTGTTATCCCCAGGTGACTATATCTCACAAACCCACAAATTCTAGGTTTATTTACATTTAGAAAAATCTGCTGGCAACATCATTAGCCTGTTTATAAGGATGTCCAGTCAAAATCATTCATCTGGTGGGTGGAGAGTCAGTTAAAGGCTTGCTGTTAAACCTTTCCCACACAGGGCTTTTTCTCTTAGACCTTTTAAATCCTGTCTTCAGTGGCTCTCTCACCGACTGCGCAGGAAGGAGAGCTGGACGGATTGCATTATGGTTTCGATCATATGAAATCATGCGTTTGAAAGCCTTTCTCTAGATGTGGCATTGATTGTTAATCTTTGAGTTGCCTAAGTATTTATTTTATTGTCCTTGTTCAGTGTTTTCCTTTTCTAAACAAGTGTTGTCTGAGAACCTAATATTTTCCAGGCCCTGTGCTAAATATTTTTCAGAAATTATTTCAGTGTCAAATCATAGACTCAACACTTGAAATTGCAGGGGTGGAAAATTTTTCCCTTCTTCCCTTCTAGGTTTTTGGGCTGCTCTAATAATGACATTGATATAAAACAGATTGAGAGGAGAAAAACACATTTTGTAATTATGGGAGCCCCATAAATATGTGAGACCCAAAGAGCAGCCAGGTCACTGAGGCTCAAATACCACATCCCAAGCTAAGGAAATAAGTAGGGGTCTGAGGATGCGAAGGGAAGAAAGGCCTTTAGAAGAGGAGATGTTTGGGAAACAAACATGCCCTGTTATGCATGTAAGTTTCTTAGGTAAAATGGTGTTTCTGGTGAGCACGCTCTTCCTGGTACTGAGCCCCTTTCTAATGTAAATTTAGGTAGTGGAGGGGGAGGAAAAGAGCTTTTCCTTAATCTTCTGGATTTTGATCACCTTTAGGTCAGATCAAATCAAAATAATCCTCATGCCAAACTAGCATATTTTGGGGGTAACCCACTCTGCTCCCCTTCACAGCCTTTAAGATAATGATATTAAAATGAACTCTTCAGAAGAGTGAAAATAGATGGCTGTAACTTTTACTTGCTGTAATGAATAGAAGTGATTTTTCTTTGTAGCATCTCTCTTACAGGGAATCATCCTGAAATTGGAAACATAATAAGGATATTATCATTTTGCATTTTTCTAATGCTGGTAAGAAACCAAACTCAAATGAGCTTGTATGAGTTATAGCTGTGTAACAAGGCACCCCAAAACTTAGTGGTTTTGTTACGGAAATGACAGGCCAGTCAAGAAACAAGCACCACTCGGAGGGTTGGAGTACTCAGATGTATTACGCCGGCGGGCTCAGAGGGGCTTCTGCTCCGAAGCTCTGAGCACCTTCAAGATGTGCACATGAGGTTTTATAGGGTAAAGTACAAGCTTGGGGTATTCGGCCAATAGGAATGGAACAACTTTAGCAGCACTATCATCACAAAAGTGGAGGCGGGGAGGCAGCAAACCAACATTCCAAAGCCAGATATGTATCTTTGAAAATCCAGCTGGCTAGCAAAAAACATAAACAGCAAACCAACACTAATTAACTTAGATTTACAAGTTAGTCCAGCAGAACTCAGATCAGTATTCCAATACTTAGACTTGTTAGCCCAGCCCAGCCTCTCCTTCACATTCCTAGACCTGTTGAGTTATCTTGTTAGACGAGCCCAGCTTTTCCTTCACAGTTTAAGACAAAAGCCATTAATTTGAGTCACGATTCTGTAGGTTGACAAGCTAGGCAATGCTGAGCTGGGTAAATAATTTTTCCTACTGCCCTCTTTCTTTTATTAAAAAATAATTTATTTACTTATTTTTGTGATAAGAACTCAATGTAAGATGTACCCTCAGCAGATTTTCAAGTATACAATACAGGATTGTTAGCTGTAGGCTGTACGCTGTACAGTAGATCTCCATGACTCACTCATCTTACACTGTTGCTGAAAAACTAGCCTCTGCACCCCGATAGCTGCATTGAGAGTGGGAGCAGAGTTTTGGGAGGATAGAAAAAAAGAGCTTTATCGCTTTGCGTGGCAGAGGGAGTCACAGCTGGCTCGTGCCTTAAAGCCTGTGGGCCCCTCTTGGGGTTGAGGTCTTGCGGTTTTGTAGAAAAACTGGATGGAACAGAAAAGGTGATAACACAGGGCATTTCACAGGGGGTTGCGTTCTCTTCATCTTGATGAGAACTTGCTGCTGTTGTGGAGGAACTGAGGAGGGTCTGCCCATTTTCCTAAGGTTCAGTGCGTGACCTTCTTTCAAGACCTCTAGGGTAAAAGGAGAAGTTATTCTAAGAAAAGAGTGTACAGGGAGGGGACCCTGTTAGTCGTACGATCAGTTTAGCCAGAAGTACAGGCCTGAACAACTCAAGAGCCATCTTGTTAGTTTTCTACTCTTTCAGTACCACTGAAACTTTGTACCCTCTGATTAATACCTCCCCATGTTCCCCTGTCCCCAGCCTGTGGCAACCACAGTCTACTGTCTGCTTCTATAAATTTGACTATTTTAGATTTATGATGTAATTGGGATCATATAATATTTGCTCTAACCCTAATTTTTTTTTTTCTTTTGGTCTTAGTGGGGTTTCTTCAGGCATCTACATTTAGATGCAGGTCAGCCATGTGGTCCTGCTTTCAGGGCTGGCTGCTTGTCAGCCAGGGTGACAGGACAACTGGTCTATGTGTCCCTAATCTCCTAGCAGATTAGCATGGGCTTGTTCACTGGGCCAGCAGTTTCCAACAAAAGGAAGCGTCTCTACTCACAGGCATTTTTCAAATCTCCCAAGGACCAAGGGAAGTCATATGGCCCAGCCCAGAGACTGTGCAAGAGGGGAAATCTGAAAGGCACAGATATAGGGAGATGTCAACACACTGTGGACCATTATTGCAATTAATCTACCATTAAAACTGTGCTTCGGTTTTAAGAATATTTTCTGCCTGAAATTTTTTTCCAGGTCCTCAAATTAGCATCTCGTCTCTCTCTCTGTCACTCTTGTTCTTGCTCTTACACACACACACACACACACACACACACACACACACACACACACACACACACACACACACACACACACACACACACACACACACTTTCTGTCATCTAATAGAAATCCGGTATCCTCGATGGAGTACATATGAACCAGTACATCTTGGGGACTGTACAACCAGATTGCTCTTAGGAATAAAATCCTTAAATTAGCTTTTTAGAGGGAACAAAAACTGCCTGTGGACTAGACGTCAGCAAAGAAGCGCTGACCACAGCAGCCAGGGCCGCGGGGCTTCGCGGGGAAGCGGCAGCGTCCCGAGCAGCCCACCCCCAGCCCGCTGCTTCCGTAGCTATTCAGCAGGGGCCCGGGCAGCGTTCAAGTTTCAGTTTCTATTTGTGCTTTGCTTCCGTCTTAACTTCCAATTTAGGCTTTTTAAATGGAAACTCAATCTCAAAATCAGTTTGGATGCCAGAAAAGCAGTTTTTGAAGAGGCAAGGAAACGAAGACATTATATAAAAAAAAAAAAAATGGGGCAGATGAGGAACTGTAAGAAGAATTTCAAGAGTGACTCTTATTCTAGAGTGCCTTTTTTCTTCTTTCCTACCACAGACTCTTCTTTATTACTAGATAACTCAGAAACTTTGGTTTAAAAGTTTTAGAGATTACTCCAAAAATGTATACTTAGAAGAACAAAAACTAGATGATCAGTTCATTGGTCTGAATATGAAGTATCTGCTTGACCTCTGGCTGAGCAGTTTTCAAATACGTATTTAGATTTAATCCTTGATTTAGCAGCCTCTGAGGCTGAGTACCACCTTCTTATTCAGGCTAATATTCACCAAGGCATTAATCCAGAAATTAAAATGGGAAGGTTACCAAAAACGAGTTCCTGTGCTTGAGGCACAGTGAGGCCAAACAAAAGGAAACATCGGAGCTTGGAGCAGACAAAGGTTTATCGCAGGGCCAAGCAAGGAGAACAGGCGGCTCATGCTCGAAAAACCCAAACTCCCTGATGGTTTTCAGAGAGGAGTTTTTATGGGCAAATTTGGGGTGAGGGCTGCAGGGTGTGTGACTTTCTTCTGATTGGTTGGTGGTGAGGTAGGTAACAGGAATCTTGCGCTCAGCCCGAAGTTACCATCCTCCACCTGGGTGGGGCCTTAGTTCCTGCAGAAGATCTCAGAGATACCGACCATTATGTACATCTGGTGAGCAGGAACCAAGACCCTGCTGTAATAGCTGCACTGTCATTTCTTGCCTGTTCCTCTTCTTCCCTCCCTTCCCTGGTTGTAACTGTTCCCAGCATTCCCTCCCTTCCCTGGTTGTAACTGTTGCCAGCATTCCCTCCCTTCTCTGGTTGTAACTGTTCCCAGCATTCCCTCCCTTCCCTGGTTGTAACTGTTCCCAGAATTCCCTCCCTTCCCTGGTTGTAACTGTTCCCAGCATTCCCTCCCTTCCCGGGTTGTAACTGTTCCCAGCATTCCCTCCCTTCCCTGGTTATAACTGTTCGCAGCATTCCCTCCCTTCCCGGGTTGTAACTGTTCCCAGCATTCCCTCCCTTCCCGGGTTATAACTGTTTCCAGCATTCCCTCCCTTCCCTGGTTATAACTGTTCCCAGCATTCCCTCCCTTCCCAGGTTGTAACTGTTCCCAGCATTCCCTCCCTTCCCTGGTTATAACTGTTTGAATCTGCCCTTTGATATTTAGTAAGGTCTAGGAGGCTGAAGCCTTCATCCTGCAAATGAGAAATGGGGACACACACAGAAAGGCTTTTGTGCCCTGGAAGGTCCCAAAGGGTCCTGCTTGGTTTCAGGAGCTTAAAGATGGCATATGTTAGTAGAGGTGGGATATAATTCAGTGGAAACTAGTAGGCCAGTCTAAACAGGATATTCCTTCTAAAGACACTCAATAATGAAAACAATCTGTGCCAAACAAATCATATCTACAGATATTAATTCCTAGTTTAAGCTCTTTTTATCCTTACAACAATTACGTGAATTTGATAATTTCCTCCTATTTTATAGAAAAAGGAACTAATCAAAGAAGGTAAGCATTTATTCTTAGCTGGTAGAGGGGTGAGGCTGGGATTTGAACTTGAGACTACACCTCTAACTCTAAATCTCATATTACCATTGCTTATTCCTAGTTTCCCTTAAAAATCAACAGAGATATCCTCTCTTATATGTAGAAGTTGGTAAGCAGCTGTTTGTTAAATTGAATTAAATTAAATGTTCGCATTTTCAATATCTATCACCTTGGCCGAGTTAATATAATCCTTTACTTTCTACTAAAATTACTTCTTTAAGAATTTGTCATTTTAAACTTGTTCTTTTTTTCTAACACACAGAGAGTTCCTCTTAAACAGTAGGAGAAGAAAAGGTGTCTTTTAAATTCAAAACTAATTGTGGACAGATACTTTTATAAAATACAATAAAAATTAATCACTAGAAAAATGAAGTAACAGAGATAGAAAATACAATCCAAGTTTTAGAAAAGATTATAAGATTCAACAGACATAAAATTACTTGGCCAAATTATTAAGGCAAGTTTGCCAGAGTACTTACTTTCAATCTGTATCTCTATGTCCTTGAGGACTGATAATACATAGTTAGTGAACCATGTCTGTCCACGAGTCCACGGAGCCACTTTTAACCAGCACTATCCTATACAATTACTGACCTCACATAAAACACCTTGTTTAGTACTCACCTTGGCAGCACTTACTCTAAAATTGGAATGATACGGGAAAAATAAAGCATTTCACATATTTGCAAACTGAAAAGAAGTAGTTTCCAGTATCTATTGTTAAGTAAAAAACAAAGTGCAAAAGAAATATTGATAGTATGCTACTTTGCATAACAAAAGAAGGTAAGTAAGAAAATGTATTAGTATCTGTTCCTTTTTCTAAAAATTTACCCAAGAAGGATAAACTGGAGATTAATGATTAGTTACGTATAGCTGGTGGGTGGGAGTGGGGTTATTAGGACATATGGCAAAAATTGGAAGACAGATTCTATACTATGTATTAATGTTATGGGGATGTTAAATTTCCTGAGTTTTCTGATTGTATTGCAGTTATGTATTAGTAGGTTCTTGTCCTTGGGAAATACACACTGAAGCATTCATGTGTACAGGGCCCTAATGTCTACAATCTACACTCAAATGCTTCAGGGAAATAATGTTAGCAATTGATGTATCTGGCTGAGGGCTGTGAAGGTGTTTTTTGGTTTCATTCTTGCAACTCTTCTCTAAGTTTGAAATTCTTTCCAAATAGACAAAGGATACTTTGTTAAGTCAAAAGATACATATTTACAACTTGGGGGTGGGGTGGGGAGAAAAATCAGCTTTTTCATCAAGTTCACCAACTTCCTACACTTACTACTGCATTGATATACTTTTAAACTTGAGACCTTGGGAGATAGACAGTAAATTTTAGCCTGTATTTACCCTGGCAGAATTGTGTGCAATATTTAAAAATCATGCAGTAGATGTTGCATCTAATTAATCTCCTGCCAGACGCTTAATCTCCTGTGAAATTCAGCTGCCATGGAAATAATTTGACGAAGTGGCTTCAACTGTTAATAGTAAGGCTATTTGAGTATGTGGACCACATTCCAGACTCCTCCATCATCTGTAGCTTGGAAGCAGCCTCAAAAAGCAAAACCAGTGTCCAAGTGTGGCCAATTTTGGATTTCTTCAGATTTCTTTGGATTTTGTTTTTATTTGTGGAGGTGTGAGACAGGGCTTTCTGCCTCTCAGTATTATCCCTCGCCTCCGGTTTCTAAGAGTGGGTTTCAGATATTTGAATTCTTTACTGTCCTCTGTTTGAATAAAATAAAACCACGGAAGGTATTAGATACTCTGAGCCCAACACATTGGTTGACAGTCAGCTAAAAATGACACATTTTGAGAATGGAAAAATCGAAGATGTTTCTAAAAGTGGGAAGTGGCCCTGAGGATCAGCTGCTATTTTCATGAGGTTCTCAGGGCCTGGATGAGGCTCTGGGACAGGGTGACAATCAGCACTGGGAACGTGAGCAGGATTAGGGTGAGGTGCCTGCTGAGTACTTGACATAATAATAAAATGAGCTCAAAATTAAAAACCAACAAAAACGCACAAATGAAACCCAGCTCTGTGAAAAGAGCCAGGTCAAAATATTTGCTGGGTGGAGTAGGGGAAAGGATTAAGGCCCAGAAGGGAGGAGGGTGTGTGTGTTTAATATGTTGGGAGAAACAGAATGTGTGAAAATTGTGAAGCTACTCTTCTCCTAAAGGCTGTGAGACCAGAAGGATCGGCTGTAGGGGGTCCTCCTGGGGGATTCAGAAAGGGTTGGTTCAATGGCTCTTTGCCTCTCATGAGCAGCCAGGTGACCTGGTATGGGGTCAGGGGTACTCCCATGATGTACAGGGTGACTTCACCTGGTTCCGATGGCAGTGCTGTTCCGTTTTTTGTATCTGGTTTTATACATTTGCTAGTGCTTGTCTCTCTCTCTCTCTCTCTCTCTCTTTTAATGAAATATAGTCACCTTACAGTGTTGTGTGTCAACTTCTGTTGTACAGTGTCATAGTTCAGTCATGCATATAAATATATATATTCGTTTTGACATTTTTTCATTATAAGTTACTACAAGGTATTGAATATAGTTCCCTGTGCTATACAGAAGAAACTTGTTTATTTTATATATAGTACTTAGTCTCTTAACTCTGAAGACGTTTCCTGCCCAGATTCGAATCACGGAGGGTGTCTCCCTTGAACGAATTGGTTAATGCCATGAACATTTTAAATAATCTCAGCTCTGCCCATTCAGTACAAATCGAACAAGGGAAGCCTCAAGTTTTAATTAAGTAGCATGTATTTTTTCCCCTCATAAAATATTCCCGGGAACTCTCCTGATACTTTCTATTAATAGCTTGAGGTAGGATACAGTTTTGGAAATACTGAACCAGTCTGTTTTCCATCTTTGTAATCCTTAACTCCAAATCATCCTGGAAGGACCTCAAGTCGTGAAGTTTTCCCTGCCACATAGAGATGATTCCCTACAGGTTTAGGATGTAGGCTGTGAGGTTTGCTGCTTTGGGCAGTGGGGTTTGGGGTGTGTATACTGTGGGCTATCTCTTCTGGTGCCCACGGTTTATACAGAGATGTTATGGAAAAGCAGTGCAGCTGACTCAGGTCCTGGACGTTTCTTTCTACTTCATACTATCCCCTCTACGCCATCAAGGGAGTGGCATCCAGGCCGTAACTGAGGTTCTCCTAAGGGTTTTCAGCTTCACACATTCTCCATCCCACGTGCACAGCAGACAGCCACGACTCCTGATGTTTCTAAAGCCTCTCTTTCTCTTCCTTCCCTTTTTGAGCTTGAGTTGGAGGAGAGGCCGAGGTGGGTGTACATGAGACTTCCTTGTTGCCCACCTTTTTCTTCTGCTTCACAGTCCATCAAAACCTGAGAGGTGGTTTATTAGTGTTCTGGGGCCACCATAACCAAATACCACAGACTAAGTGGCCTAAATAACAGAAATTTATTTTCTCATAGTTTTGGAGGCTGGAAGTCCAAGATCAAGGTGCTGGCTGGGTTAATTTTTTTTCCTGAGGCTGCCCTCTCTCTGTGTCCTCACTTGATTTTTCCTCTGGGTGCCTCATGTCTCTGTGTATCCAAATTTCCTCTTCTTATAAGGACACCTGTCAGATTGGATTTGGGCCCACTCTCAAGGCCTCCTTTACCTTATTCATCTCTTTCAAGGCCCTATTTCCAAATACAGTCACATTCAGTGGTACTGGGGGTTAAGGCTTCAACACAGGAATTTCAGTGGGGACACAATTCAGCCACTAACAGGTGGGTTTTGGATTTGTGGAACTCTAGCGTAGCCCTTGAGCTCAGAACTTCAGGACTTGGATTACCTGAGATGAAAATACATTAGTTTCATGTCTATTGATATTATCTCTATTATACTTAGCATCACCTACCAGGGATTGCTGCTGGCACCAGATCTCAGAGAGCTCCAGCATAGGAGAGGGAACCAAAGACAGGCATTTCCAAAGGGAAACTAGATGATTTATTACAAATCACAGCTACAGAGAAGAAACTGTAGTTTTCATGCAGTGGGGCGCTGTGCTCTTTCTGCTCTGTATCTTGGTCCCACCTATAAAAGGAAGCTTCAGCCCAGGTCTTTCTCAATCTGAATAGGAAATTGAGATTCAGTCTATTTATAGTCAGTTGAGCAGAAAAAGAAAAGAAATGATCATATCCTTAACATTCAGAGAAACCAAGATCATTGGACTGAATAAAACTGAGCAGTCTAATATAGTAACCACTAATACATATGGTTATTTAAATTTAAACTTTAATAAATTAAAATTAAGTAAATGTCAAAAAGTCAGTTTTTCAGTTGCATGAGCACATTTCATATTCTCAGACCCTATGTGACCAGTGGCCACCATATTGGGCAGCACAGATAAAGAATATTTCTATGATTGTAGCAAGTTCTATTAGCACTAATAAAGAATCTGTTCGTGCCTGGTGAGATTAATGCCTCCATTTATTGGAGCTCTGATTATATGTGTGCAATTTGAGTCTTAAACCCCCTTTACCGATGATCAGATATCCCACCAAAGAATCTGTAGCAACCATGTAGCAATCCTTCACTCCCATGGGGACCAAAAATCTTAGGGGATTCAAAATACTTGCAGAACCATCTTTGCCCATAAAGAAGACTAGAGATCAAATAATGTACTATTTACAGTGTAAAGTAGTGTTTCAGGCATAAAATTCTTGTTATTTTTTTAATTGAAAAATAGTTGATTTACAATGATGTGTTAGTTTCACGTGTACAGCAAAGTGCTTGTTATACCTATACATATATATGTACCCATAGAGTAGGTCCTTGTTGTTTATTTTATATAGAGTAATGTGTGTATGTTAATCCCAAACTCCTAATTTTCTCCCTCCCCTTGACTCCTTTCCCCTTTGGTAACCATAGTTTGTTTTCTATGTCTGTGAATCTATTTATGGTTCATAAATTCATTCATATCTTTTTTTTTTTAAGATTCCACATATAAGTGACATATGATATTTGTCTTTGCCTGACTTACTTCACTTAAGTGATAATCCACATTATTGTTTCTGAAGAAGAGAAAACTGTTATTAATTTGGTTAAGGCCCCATTTGTGTCTCCTTGACACTGGCGAGGGAGTTAACAGCACAAATTATTCTTCTTCACTTAAATAGTTTCATATTCAGAGTTTCTTCACAGCTAACAGACAACCGAGTTTGATTCCCAGTCGTCCTCTGGCTTTTGAGTCTTGTACTATATATTCTTTCAGCTCAGCCATCTCATAATCAGTTCCATCCAGAGAAGGCTCATCCCTGCCAATTGGGGCTCCTCCAGGAAGAACAAACCAAGTGGAACTCAACGCTCTAGTGTCTTAGAACGTCATAAAAGGCAGTGCTTGCATAGCTCTTGTTCACAGAGGATATACAGTCCTGTCATCAGCTGCAGGCTTTCTGGATTGGATTAGCCAGCCCACCTCCCTGCCTGCCTTCTCCCCTACCCTCCTGAAATATTGGTTACAACTTACCACAGAGATGATACGTTATTAATTTTATTGTATCTTAGCATGAATGTTATCAGCCATTATCTTTTCCAGGTATGTTAGTAGTTTAACCATGGTCTCTCATTGATGAATAAAAGTGCTGTAGTTCAGGCATACAGGCTTTCAAGACAAAGAAAATATGGTGCTTCATTTTTCTCCTATTTTTTTTCTAGAAGTTTTATAGTATTAGTTGTTACATTTAGCTCCTGGATTTCTTAACAGTAAAGAGATTCCTTCTAACATTTCATTATTTAATATGATATCTTTTGTGCATCAAAAGATAGCTTTCATTAATATGAAGGAATTCCCCTCATATTCTGTTTGCCTAATGGACTTTGGTATCCTCATCTTCCCTGAGGTCTCAATCGCTTTAATAATTTCCTTCCAGCTCCCTGGGTTCTCATTCTCTTTCATCTGTTTCTCCTCTTTTTCTTGTACCTAATTTTCTGAGGTCTGCTTCTTGTCTTTCTTGATGCTACAGTTTATTCTGTTCTCATGGTATTGAGAGAAATGTGGCTGCCTTAGGGGAGTAAGTAGTCATGGATAACATGGTTTGTTATGTACTAAAATAAGGCTCCTGCTGCTTGAACACTGAGGGGTGTGGCAGAGAATACGTTTGCAGGCTGGGAACACACTAACCCAGCCAGCGTCAAGCACTTGCTCACAAATTCAGAAGAAGAGCCACCATGTTGTATTCTAATTTCATTAAGCAAAAAACCCATCTTACTTCCCTTGGAAAGAAGTGAGGGAGGGAACTTGGGGATGAGTCTATGTTATTTTCCTAATATTGTTCTCTCTTGGGGAATGGAGCAGAAGTTAAAATATGGAAATAGGAGGAGAGGGAACTAGGCCTCCTGTTACAACCATTGCTCTGTTCATTACTTCCAAGTACGTATCTGTAGCAGAGACCTGTCCTCAGTTTTCCTGTGTGCAGCTGTTTCTGTGACTTTCCCACTGAGATGTAGCACTGGCAACTCAGGGTTAGCACATCCTACTTGTTAGCACTCAGTACTAGTAGTGTACTTCTACTCATCAGACTTTGCACAGTAAATGTCATCTCCACCTACCCACCTGTGCCAGCCGGGAGTCTAGGAGTCTTCTTTTATTTCTCTCTTTCCATTCTTTTGGTTCCATGTCCAAAATAAGTATTCGTTCCATCCGTTCATCTCTGTCCCTACTGCCACCAGCCTGTGCAAGGCAATTATCACACATCATCTGGACGATTACTGTATTGTTCTAATTCCTTCCTTGCCTCTATCCTTATCTTCCTCTAGTCTGTGACAGCCACACAGTAGCCACAGAGAACTTCTAATAATGCAAATCAGATTTGAATGAGCCTCTGCTTTAAAAGTTTCCATGGCTTCTGATTTTCCTTAGATTAAAATGCACAGTCCCCCCCCCCTCCAAATCCCCCCATCTCAGGAACTTCTTTGTTTCCTTTTTAACCCTCCATGCAGTCATTGTTTTCTTTCAAGAAACGTCTTTAATAGATGTTTCCCCGCTCCTCTACTGTAACGTCAGCTCTGTGAAGGCAGAAGCTGTCTTCCACTGGGTTCATCACTGTGTCCCCAGAGCTGGAAACCTTAATATGAATGAATGCCAGGCTGTGGGAAATTCTTTGTATACCTTATTTCATTTGATGCTCATAGCATCCTGATGATGTTGTTAATGTCTCCAGCTTAGATACGAGGAAAGAATTACCCTGAGATTTATCATGGCTAACTTGGCCAAGATCACACAGCTCTTAAGTGATAAATATGTAAATGTGGTATATGAACCCACTTTTGTTGGCCTCAGGACCTGAGTACCCCCACCACTTGCTATTCTGTTATCTGTACATGGAAACTGGGAAAAAAGCTAAATACCTGCCCAACTCTTTCTTTCCAAAGGAATTTACCCAGCAAAGAGGTCGGCTCAAAGCAAAACAGAACCAAAAACAGAAAAGAAAAATAAGCATTTTCCTTTCTACAGGGAATATTTTAGCAGATCAAATAACTAAATTTTAGGAGACCATCCTTGCCTGTGAGAGTAGACCATTTGCTGTTGAAGTGAAACAGCCCCCGAGGCACAGTTAACTACAAGGGGAAATTACCGCAATGTGCAGAAATGAGCTTATCCTCAGACATTTAGACTTTAAGCCATTCCTTGGTTTATAATTAAACAAAAAATGATTTGGGGTGGGGGACACTTACTGTGTGTCAGTCAATATAACTTTGTGTTGTAAAAGTTACACAGACACCATCTCTGCTCTCAAGGAGTTTAAAATTGAATGGGAAAGATACCTGGGAAAAATAACTAAATGAAATACAAGTCAGAATAAAATCAGAACTAAAGCAGAGGAAGAAGCCAGGCATCTTGTTGCCATTCAATTTGTATTTTCAGTACTGAGTACACCCGTGCATCAAATACCTGATAAGCTTGACCATTCTTGTTCAGTTGTTTTCTTTTCCTAAATCAAATGCTAAACACCTGATATTTGTATTTGCCATGTGTCTGTGTGTACATGAGACTCAGGGTGTGTGCCATGGTGTTGAAGAGAGAGGCTCATGATGGCATTGACCAATGTTCCAGCGTTCGCTGTGTCTACCAGCTCTGTCTCCTGGGGCAAGTTCATTAACCCTGTGAGCCTTTCCTTCCTCATCGGTGAAAGAAGATAATAAAAGCATTGAACTCCCAGGGTTTAGGGGAAGATTAAACGAGACAGTGCCTATAAAATTCTCAGGGTTTCTGGCATCTAGTAAGTTCTCAGTGGCACTGGCTATCATTGTCATGATGGTAATGCAGGTTGAAGTGCTGTTGGATTCTTTATAAAATACAGAAGTGTGAATGGTGTGGGTATGTGTGTGTGTGTTTTTTTAAAGCACCTGAGAAAAAAGTCACATGCCGTTAAGCTCTCATTCTTGCGCTGTGGCTTTCTACTCAAGTGACTTGAGTGATGTTCCTGATGTTCACTCTTGATCTGTTCCAGAGATATCTTGGTGACAAATGTCGTTCCCCTTCACATATAGGCAGTTGTGGCAAGGCAGCGAAGGGAGACTGTTCCTTCACTGACACACAGGAACACACAGAAATTTGATACATTCCGTTTTCACAGATAAACCAAAAACTGATTAAGTATGTATATTTAAGTTTGTTTGTCAAAGGATATAGATCTTGAGAAGTAAAAAAAAAAAAAAGTCTATTTCTAGTGTATATGATTGCTTTATTCTCATAAAACTTCTGATGGCCTTCCTAAATTTCATGATTGAAATATGTCAGAGGACTAGTCATGCATTCCCAAGGGAATCCAAATTTCTCAAGGGGTTTAGCGACGATGTGCTCATGTCTCCCAAATGGAGATCTACAGCTAAGATTCCCTTGGGTCCCCCTCATTTGTACAAACAATTCCTCTCTCATAAAAACTTCCAGTGCCATTTATCCAAAGCAGGTACCCACTGTTGTGCTGCACAAGTCAGTTCTTAGCCTTCCGCTCTCACATGAGACAGTGGTTCTTAATCAGGAGTGATTTGGCCTGCCGGGGGATGTTTCACAATGTCTGGGGATATTTTCGCTTCTTGTACTCAGGGAGAGGGGTTGGGAGGATGCTACTGGCATCTAGTGGGTTGAGGTATGGGATGCTGCTCAACATCCTATACTGCCCGGGACAGCGCCCATCTGTCCCTACAATGGGACTTTCTGGCCCCGGACGTCAACAGTCCTGTGATCGAGAAACCCTGATATTTAGGTGATTTCCACCTGGTAGCCCAAACCAGAAACCTGGGAGTCATCCTTGATTCCTCCTTCAACTGCATGATAAATAAATTATATATAGATTGCATATAAGATATATATGTATTATATTATATAGGATTATATATGGAGATTATATATAGGTTATACATATAGGACGGTCCAGCAAGAGAAATTTTTCTGTCTGCTCATCCTTTCAACCTTCTGTTACCATTTCAAGCCAAAATAACTTTGCCTCCAACTTCTACAGTTTCCTCTGAGTGAGTCTTCGGAACTTGCTCCTTCTAATCCACTTTCTTTTTTGTTTTCAGAATTTCTTTCCTGAAATGAAAGGTTGTGCATGTATCTATTCTACTTGTAGTATTTCAAGATTAAACTAGAACTCCTAAGGACAGACTAGAGAAGGCCCTTCAACATTAGAAACCACTGGTCCATCTCTGCAGGACTCTCTTAAGGCTCTCTTAATGAAATACCCTTCCAGCAACTACATTCATCTTTCTAAGGTCTCACTCAGACATGGCTGGCTTGGGAAGCTTTCTCTGACCCTTGTGTTTAGATTAAACACCCTCTCTTTGTAAATTCTTCTGTAATACTATTTATCAAAATATACTGGTGCCCTAGACTGTGAGCTTCTTGAAAGTAGGACTGTAGTTTAGATCTTAGTGTCCCCAGAACCTAGCAGTATCTGGAATGTAGTAATGGTATTTAACATTGTTGAAAGAGGAAAATCAAACTATGTATAGAATTTTACTTAATAAATTGAAAAAAACCATGGCTGTATCAGAGGGTAAGCAGGAAACAGATGGAACACTCATTAAGTAATTTGAAGATAACCTAATAAGGGAACTCTCTACAAAGGGGTTGGACCCACGAAAGAAAGTGCAGTGAACTGGGGCTTGTTATATCGGGGAGATGACAGCACTGGGGCCTAAATGAGCAAGAGGTGGGAGCTGTTTCTGGAAACTAGGGGCTGGGATGGGGAGAGAGAGAGAAGGAAGGAAGGAGGGAGGGAGGGAGACAATGAAAAGAATGAATGAAAAAATGAGGGGGGGGGGCAGCTTCTTAGACAGCAGCTGTCAGAGCTCCTGCAGGGGCTCCCTTTGGCTGAACCCAGACAAAAGCCAGAAGGAAGTTAAGAATGTTGACGTAGTCCACATAGATCCAGCTCCAAGGACCAAAATCGGGATGGAGAAGGGTGGAAAGCTGGACAGGGTACCTGGAAACTATCCAGCACCCTGACATAGTCAAAAGAAGCATAGGTTTTGAGGCCTGACAAACCTTAGTTTCAGATCCAAGTGTTTGTATTGTCTAGTGTGATCACGAGTAAGACGCCGGACGGATCCGGACTTTAGTTAGCAGTAATTGTAACAACGCCTCTTTAAGGTTATCATTGGGATTAAATGACATAGTGTATATATGTGCCTTATAGATTGCCTAGCACAGAGTAGGGTTAATAAAATCAAGATGTCATGGTTTTATATTTTTAAAATGTTATTTTCTGTAAACTAAGTTTAAAAAAAAAAAAGCTCTCGTGCCTAATCCTTGCCAGTCCTCTCACAGACGGTGGAACCACAGCACAAACTAGTCCTGCTACTGGAAAAATTTCCCAAATCATCCTGAGTCAGTATTACGCTCTCACAAGCTTTTGTGTATATGTGCATACAAAATGAAGCTGGGAAGCTCGAAACTGCCTGCATCTGTACCTTTAGTAGCCGTTTGTTATTTTACAGTGATGCAAAATTTGCTTGAGAAGTATTTACATTTTCCTCCTATAGACTGTATCTGCTTTCAGAAGCTGTCCAGTTTAAATAGCAAGAATTAATCCATTGAAGATACACAATTTGGTTGAAACATCTGTTTGATATTCTGTGGAACCAACTTCAGCTATTCTTCATACAAAAAGAACACAGTCTTACTTATAATAAACATTTTTTTTTGGTCACGGCAATCACGCAGCTGCAGAAAACATGGTTTATCATTAGATAATCACATCCTTGGGGATTGGATGCACCCAACTGTGTCTTATGCTTTCTGTGTTGGAAATTTAATTTTCTCATAAATGTCAGAACTGTTGCCTTGCCACATATTGCTTAATTAATAATTAAACCATAATTCCATCCTCATAAACTATATTTAAATTGATACGCTATATGTATATATACATAACATGAGCAGGACTAAACATAGATAACAGAATCTTTTGTATCTCAGATAGCTGCATTTACATTTCATACCCTAGTATTAATACCCTAGTATTAACTTGTACTCATTGGTACGTTTATTCCATCAGTGAAAACATCAGCTCATGAAAATGATTTAATTCAAGAAACAGCCCAATTCTTAATGTCCTCCCTCTGCTTTCTAACATATCATCAGCCCAGCTTTTTAAGAAATCAACCTAAGGGAAAGAATGAATGTAAGTAGTAAGTAAAAGTTCACTGATCATTTTTGACGTTGGACCTGAATCCTAGTCAGGATTGCCAACAGACTAGAAATATTTTGCTCATTCAGAAAAGACTGGCTGCGTGTGTTGTTATAGCAGCAAGTGGCACATCTTTTCCCAGCATTGAAAGTGGTAAATACCTTTCACTGCTGCGGTCAGATTTCTGATAGCAGGACGATTTGTGATTACCTACCTATTATATCATGTGCTGTTTCTGAGCAAGATGGCCCTGGAGCATGTGCCTCCAGGGTGAATCCTTGTCACTGGGAGGCAAGAGAGTGTGGGGAGTTCTGTGCTGATGAGTAAGATTTAGAGGTGGACTGCTCAGGCAGCTTCATACTGGGATTAGTTTTAGTTGGCAAGAAAGCAAGTGGTAAAGTACAATGAAGTTACTTTTCTTAACTATTCAGTATTCCTCTCTTTCACATCTCTTCTCTCTGTGGGACAAATATACTAGTCCTGGGAGGAAAATGAGAGCCACAAAGAGCAGCGCCATTCCCCACTGACACCAGCCTAATTCAGTGGAATTTCCAGCTGGCAGTGGACACATGGGTGGGCCCAGCCTGCATCAGCTGACAGTGAAATGTTTCTTAGGGTATGCCATTGAGATGCTATGGTTGCTGGTTTTGTAGCATGATTACGACCATAATTACCTGCCCCTTGCCTTTTTGAACTTAGTCTCCACTATTGACATGAACGTAGATTTGTTGGACAGCAGTGGTGGTGACCATTTCCTCTGTTACCTGCTATGTGCCAGGTTCTTTACGTATGCTGTCTTGGGTTCTCACATAATTATTACCCAGTTTTATAGATAAGGAGAACAAGTTCAGAGATGTGAAGTTCATCTAATTGCTCTCCTGACATCTCCACTTTATGTTCTTATAGGCATTGCAAACATTTGTTCAAAGTGGAGTGCCTTATCTTCCTCCCCACAACCTGTTAAACCCCTAGTCTCCCCACCTCGGTTAATAGCAGTTCCATCTTTCCAGTTACTCTGGTACAAAACTTTGGGGCTGTATTGGACTTTTCTCTCAGACCTCAAATCAAATTTATCAGTAAACCCTATTGACTGGATATTCATAATATTTACAGGATCACTTCTCAACACATCCGTTGCCACTACCCTTGTCAAACCATCGCCTCTTGCCTGGATTATTGCATTAGTCGTCTATCTGATCTGGCCACTTTCACTCATGTCCTTCTGCAGTTGATTCTTCGCACAGAATCTAGAGTAAGCTTCTAAAAATATGTGTCAAATCATATCACTCGTCTATTAAAAAAATTCTCAGAATAAAATCCAAAGTTGCTGCAATGGCATATAAGACACTACGCAATTTTTCTTCCATGAAATATAAGCTTTGTGAGGACAGGGATTATTGTGTTTTGCTCACTGGTATTTCCATGGAGGCCTGTACAGTGCCCAGTATGGTTGTAGGTGCCTAATAAATCTTTGTTGATTGCATGGAGGAAGGTAACCCTGAGTACAGGTCATTCATTTAGTAAATGGCTGAGATGGATTGTAAATTCTGTTTGATCTAACTTCAGTGACATTCCGTTTTTTCACCACTTGCCCAATGTTCAACTTTTATGTATTGAAGACGAGTAATTTAGTCCCTTCTCTAATGACTTGTTTGTCTCCTTCTTTTTGTGTGTGCTTTAGTAAATGTTACCAGATGAAAAATGGATTGATGGGGGGTGGTGATGATGGGGGTAATTTGCTAAGACGTTTTATTTGCATGATACTAGGATCAGAGAGTGAAAGGTATGATTGTTATCTCCTCTCTTAGTGGCAAAACATGAACCTACAAGGTAAAGTGGGGTTGGAAAGGGGGGTAGGTAGGGGAGCTTGCCTCTCTTCTTTGATAGTGATTTTTATTTCTATGTAACTAAAAAGATTTCAATTATATAACCTGAAAATAGTGTTTTCTAAGCTTGTGACAGAATGTATCACAGCACTTCACCACAAAATAGGTGGTCTGTTAATCTTTCAATATTTCCTTTTATTCTCTCGATACGAGAGATGGAGACTGACTCCTTTTGTAATAAGCCTTCATGTTTTAGAGATCATTATTAAAACCACCTGCTGGTTTTCTTTTCTTTAGGTTTAAATAATGTCAAATCATTTAACCTTTATTCCTCAATCCTATTTCCGAACTTTAATCATTTTCATTATTTTGCTGTAAATCCTCTTCAATTCTTCACATATTGAAAGTTGAAGGGCCTCTGTTGGTATTCTTCTATAAAGGATTTTTCTGTTTTAGTGTTGAATATATATAGGCACAGACATGATTAATTACACACTCTTCTGAATCAAATGCTTAACCAGAACACAGATAGATTTAGTATAAATACTATCATAATACTGCTTTGTTATAGTGATATTTTCAACTTTTAGTTTTTATATTGTTCTTTCAACTTTAGATCACTTAAAAAACTATGTATATACCATACTCTAAAACTTTAAAAAATAGCTTTAATTAGCTTTCCAGGGCCTTATGATCTGTGTATCACTGAATTTTTAGATTCAGAGCACTAAACTTTTAATTTAAGAATGAAATGATTATTGCAGTGATATTTCAAAAAACAAAGACAAAAAAACTTTGAGTCCTATCAAAAAAATGTAATTCTATGATATTGATATCGCTTTTATGTATGTTACCAAACCACTTCCTTTCCACTAGGCTAAGAAACACTGATCTGGAAACAGAATTCTCAGATTCTTTGTGAATATACCCCCACCCCTAGCCATGCTGGAAACAAAGACAATGAGTCAACAATTTGTTCATGCTTACTTTCTGATCTTATGTTTTTAAGAATTAAAGAGATAATGTGCATCACTGGTTTATAGGCCAGTTGTAACATAATCTCTTTCACATAAATTTAACCAATCACAAAATTCTTGGATTATCCTTAAAATTCAGGATACAAAGATGTACTTGGTGTGCCTTGATTAATTCTTAAGACTTGCAGATTTACTTAGTGGGGAAAATATAACTTGACTGTCTATTTTTACATCCATGTTCTCTTGAATAAAAAAGAAAGAAGAATTACATTTTTTGGGAAAGGCAAGAGAGACTTTTTTTCTAAGTCCCTCTTTGGCTTTGAAGAGATGATTTCTGAGAAAGATGCTTTCCCTTTGCTTCTAGAAGAATTATTTTACAACCTGATTTTCTGTAAGTGAAGTCCTCATAAGTCAAGTCAGTTTACTTAGAGGGCGCTTGATCCTATGTTGAAATTCCTTCTTCCTTCAACATCAATAAATTGCCATCAGGTACATCCAGGAAAACTTTTGATAAGCCAATGTATAGCTGATCATACCCATTTTTTTTTTTTTGGGAATCAATGTATATCATGTAAATTGGTTTTACAGAACAAGGTAGAGACAGTGCATTTTGCTGGTTTTGGAAGACAGAATTTTTTGTTACTGTTTCACATGAGAAAATTCCAAGACATAGGCTAGATCCAATACAATCCTCAATCTACGCTAACCTTGAAATTTTAGTTTATTTTTAAAATAAAAATTATTCAATAAGCCAGGATCCTTGATCATCAAAGAGTAGATGAAAAGTATATTTAAGTAAAAGAAGAGAATTTTTCTGGTTAATACTAGATATTTAGAGCTGTGCTATTCAATAGAAACTTCTGTGAAGACAGAAATGTTCTCTGTGGTAATATGGCGGCCTCTAGCCACAGGGGGCTGTCAAGAACTTGAAATTTGACTAGTGTGACTGATGAATTGAATTTTTAATTTTACTTCATTTGTAATTTTATTTCACTTTAAATATAAATTGCCACACGTGGGTAGTGGCTACTGTAATGGATGGCAGAGAATTACAACAGTGACTGAGACCAGTCCCCTAAACATACCAGTGAACAATCTTGACCAGACTTTTTTTTTTTTAATTCTTGTGCTTTATATATTTATTTAAATTCCAAGCAGTACATCTAGAACATGCATAATGAGCTGGGGTTACAGAGTTGCCTTTTCTAAAAAAAATTTTTCTCGTATGCAGCATAGTGATTCACTTACACACACACACACACACACACACACACACACACACACACACCACACACCACACACACACACACACACACACACACACAATCTCTCTCTCTCTCTTTCTTTTCATTATAGGTATTGACCAGACTTTCTTATTCAGAACCCATGTGTGCTTTATTGGCAGAAGATCCGATCAGTGTTAAGAGTTTCTTTGTTGACATGATCAGTCTTACGGGATGTGTGATCAGTGAAGAAGAGAGTCTCAGACAATCCAGGATGGTAAAGAAACAGAGAAAGACGGGTTAACTGCACTCTAAACCCACCCTCTAGTTGTAGGAGATATAAATTTAGCTCTAAGCAATGTTTTAATCTTAGAGGCTACCATGCTGTGTAGGGCTCCACAAAGGCATATTTTACTACCCAGGGTTCTTAAGATAGTGGGTTTTTAACCTAAGGGATAGTGAGATACCAAGGGCTGCTCCTGGCATTTCATTTTCCTGAGATTCTCAGTGCCCAGTGGGAAAAGAAAGGAAATGAAGCCTGCTTTGGTTCTTTGTTTTCCAAGTTTACAGCTTGCTAGAAGAGGCGGTTGCACTCTCTGTGGCATCTCGAGGGTTTTCTTCAGTTCCTACTCTAGGTCACGCAGTGACTGAGGGTGAGGAACTCTGTAGCCTTGTTGATGGGTTTGCAGGCTGCATGATCTCTGCTGTGTTCCCATTAATTTCCCATTTTCCTTGCAGAAGCTGTCCACTGCATACAGAAAGAATACTTGCAATTTTTAAAATTAAATAATGTGCTATGGAAACAACAGTAACAGATTTCTTGAAATAATTACATTTTGATTCAGAAACTTTGAGGTCTACCAGGTGCTCTGGTCCCTGAAGGGCATGGCTGACTCATGACATTGATTTCTCTGGTGCGGCTGCCTCACTAGTATAACTGAAATGATTTTAGCAGAAGGGTAACCAGTTTATAATGTATAATTGCATCTCAGGTGTACATGTGACTTTCTTTCTTTGTACCAAGCTTTAGTTCACAAACCCCCATTTCTACCAATTTTCCAATCAAAAGTAACTTAATTACTTCCAAATGTAAATGTGGTTAACTCCGGATTTAAACTCAATTAATTTAATGGTTTCCATTTTCCTATTCTTCTCACTTCTACCCAGGGTTATTTAAGGCCTTAGAGAATTTACACAGAATTCATGCATTTTCCTGGTTATGCCAGTTAGCTATTACTGTGAAATAAACCACCCCAGAACTCAGTGGCTTATATAGTAAACATGGTTTATTGCTCACAAGCCATCAGCTAGAGGTTTCTTATGCTCTCAGGGGATTCATTTAGGTATCTGCAGCTCTTTTGAGCTAGGGCTCACCCCCATGTCTGGGGTTCATCTGTCAATAGTCGGGTCCAGAATGACTTTTGCTGGGATGACTGGGCTCTCCTGCCAGTGATCTTGCATCTCCAGCAGGGTGGCCCCAACTTGTCCAGGTGGTAGTGGCAGGGTTTCAAAAGAATATGTAGAAGAATGAATAGTCCCTTAAGGTTCAGACTCAGAGCCACACTCTCCACTGCGCTTGGTTCTCTTCGCCAAAGTAAGTCACAAGGCCAGACCACTTTCAAGAGCTGGGGAAAAAATTCCACTTCTGGATGGGAATTGCTACCAACTCACATTTCGAAGAGTTTAAGTACAGGGAGAGGTGAAGTACTGTAACCATTTTTGCATTCAGTTGACTCCACTGGCATTGGGGGAGGAGCCTCAGGTTTGTTTGAGAACTCCTGCCCTTGCCTACCTCTCTCTAATGTACTTTAACCACCACCCTCCGACCCAGGTTTTTGAACATCAAGCCCCTTGCTTAGATCCACCATTGAGGGCCTAAATTCTTACGAAGGCCTTTGATCATGAAGGCGATACACTTTGTGTTCTTCTTATCCTGCTAGCAGATTCCTTTGGGGCATCTACTCTAGTTCTTGGCCAAGTGTTTGAGCTACTCCTGTACTACACTGAACTTCACAGTTATAGCCACACAACTTACTAAACATTTGACTGAGTTATCTCATTTTTGGGGTCTGTCTCTACCACTTAGAATGTAATCTTTGAGAGAGGCATTTTTGGCCTGTTTTAATTATTGCTGTATCTCCAGCACTCAGATTGGTGCCTGGAACGTGATAAGCCCCCATAAAAGTTAGTTGAATGAGTACATGATCGAATTGGAGGACTCAGAGTTCTCTCCCACACATTTCCCTCATTTTTTTATTCTCTGCTACTTAAGTCTCAGTCCTCTAAACACTTGCTTGGATAAGTCTTTATAATAAAAAAGGAAATCGAACAATTTCTCTCTCTCTCAAGTTCGTGGCTCTTGAGATTGAAAACCAAGGCTTTCAGAAATATTGTCTCACTGTTTGTCTGTTTTCATTTTTATTTCTTTCAAAAGATCAATTAACTTCTTGACTATATTCATTCTCACCCTGAGGATGCTGAATGGTGGAGAGAAAAGTAATGGGCTTGAGGAAACTTATACAGAAAAAAAAAAAGCCCCTTAATTAATACTTCAAAATATGATCTTGCTTTACAAGTTAAAACTTTGCTGTTTCCAGCCAATTCCAATTATGATGATTACTCAGAAGATTGAAAGTTTAGCTGAGCCAAGCAATTTCATTGAATTAATTTCATTTTTCAGAATTTAAGGCAAAAAATATCATGTCTCAACTAATTTGTAATGGATGAGATAGCACTGAGTTGAGTGTCAAAAATCACATACTTGTGTTGTCCCTGTTCTAATGGAAGGAAAGACCAGTCTGAATTACTGTGTAAATATGAATAACTGTATTAAAACAAGCTACAAGTACACCTGAAGAATAGATTAAGTTACCTGCAATGGTTCCCAAAACCTAGTCCCAGAATTACTGTCATTGTCTCGGTTGCTCTGCCTACGTTAGTCTTCTTTTCTGATCTATTGTGAAGGATGTCAGATTAACTTTCCCCAGCCTTACATAATATCAGTCCACTGGCTAAAAACTAGAAGTATCTCAACTATTTCCCATTAGATCTGACCCAGATTTCTTCAATCTTTGTTCAAGATTTGCTCCAGAATGATCCAAATACTTTTTCTTTATATTCTGTTTGGACCACCTCTGTGTGACAAGTTTACTGAAAGCTATCATGAAACTGAGTCTATGATGTGGATGTGAAGTGGGCCAGAGTTAGATAATACTGTATTGAACCTAGTAAAGGATGTCACAGCAGCACACAGCAGACCCCAGAACACACTTTACATTAAAACTGGTCCTAAATGATACAAAAGGGGAGGTATGCATATTATAGTGGACATAGCATAATCGAGACAAATGCATTTGGATGGGGTTTCTTCAGTGCCTCAGGCTCACAACTGCTCACCTCTTCCCAGGGCAGCAGCAGTCATGTGATTCATGCTAGATCATGCACATGAGCCTGGTGAGCCAGTCAGAGTCTTCTCGTTGTTTTCAGAAGCAGTCTTACTTATTCTAACAAGGAAGGAAACTGAAATTTATTGAGAAATTACTGTGTGATACTTGCAACTCCCCAGATTTGACAGAAACTATGCCCATGGTGCCTCATGTTAGTGGTAGGTATCAGGTCCTCCTTTTCTCTTATTTTTCCTTTTTTGGATGCTATCACTGCAGATAAGCTATTGATTTTTTATAAATGTTACTGAAGATTTAGATTGTGACATACCAATTTACATTCTGAATTATGATAAGCTTCCAAATCTTAGAAGATTTATGTAAATAATTGTTCATGGGAGTGTTTACATCTGTATGCCTAAACCTGGTCAAGTAAAACTTTGGCTTTTCATTTTTTGAAAGTGAGGAAGAAAGGTTTTACTAGCTATATCACTCTACATTTGTTCTTTTTGCCAGTCTTTATGCATGTTTTATATTTATGGATGAATAGGAAATAGTTAACTTCTGGATTTTTCCTGGAGGTTAGCATCTTCTTTGTAGAAGATTTTGGTTGCTGTCTTTGTTTTTGGCAAGATGCAGTGGAAATGACAGAAGAATGTAAGAATGATAGGGGTAAATAATTCTAGTTGTTAGGCATATACAAACAATAGGAAGAACAATACTTATAAAATTGAAATCACTACGCTCACAGATGATAGAGAGCAGTAACAGCTAAGAGAAGACAGTATTTAAGAAAATTATGGACAAAGACATATCTCCCTGTATATCATTTGAAGTAAGGGAGACTCACACGGAGGACAGAAGGTTGTTACAGCTATTGTGTGTACTCTATTTCAGAAAAAGAACTGGTATTATAGCTCCTAAAAGTAAAGTTTCATTTTTAAAGAATTTCATTTTTTAGAAACTATAAGAATATTTGCTACTTAGGAACAGAAATTTCATCTTTCCCCAAATTAATCATCAGACAGCTACGGAGTACTTCGTACACATAGGGGTCTGTGGCAGACGCTGGCGCTCCCTAAGGGCGGAGGAAAGCACGCCTCCTCCGGAGGAGAGTATAGTTGTCTTCCCTTGGTTTCCAGAATAATATTAATTTTTAGGGTGTTTTTTTCTGGCTCTCTAGATCCTTTTTGCTTTTCTTCTCCTTCGGGGGCCCTCTTCCTCCATCTTTCTCTTGGTCTTAGTTATTTCTCCGGTTCGATTAAAATCTCCATTAGGGTGATGCCGTCCTATAACTCTTCTTTACCTACTACCTATGTACTGATGACACCAAAAGACTTATCTCTAAATTGGACACAAATGGCCCAAAATCCTGTGCCATATGACTAAGAGGACCATATAATTTATTGACAAAACTAGAACATTTGGTGGGATTGAAAGTCAGTGCTATTAATGATTTTTTTTTCTGGAACAATAACCATAAACAAAAGCTATCCTGGGCAAATCTGTAGATATGGCCAGCCCCACATGTATCCAGGAACCCATGGGATAGCTCTACTTGGGTGTCTTCTAGGGATCTGGAATATGATGAGCTCAGAGAACTCAACTTCCTCCCCTTCCATGTCCCTCCTCCTGCATTTCTCTACCTCAGCACAGTCATCCCTCCAGTTGTCCACGCCAGAATATGGTCAGTATCCACAACTCATCCTGACCTTCTCCTTTATGGGTCACCAGTTTGCATTGTATGCTTTCCTTAATAATGACTTCTAAATCTGTCCCCTGATTCCATGTCTCCATGCTTGTTGCTGTTGATTTAGTTGAGTCTCTCAATTTCTCACTGGGACTAGGAAATAGCCAATTAAAGGGTTTACTATAGCCCTTCTGACCTTCATTTCTTTAATCCAGTCATGTTGATGAAGAAAACGTTCAGAGTGTGCTTGCTAGACCCATCAGAAAGTATGGTCATCATATAGGCTTTTACATTTTCATAGATGGCTTTCAAAGCCGATGTTTTTGGAATTCAGTAGTATCTTCTTTTTCTCTAGTCAAAATGAGGAAGAGAATGGGTGTCTGCCTCATTCAGCAAGGTTCTGCTTAATAAGGCATACTTGTAATGTTAGAAAATATGCCAGCTATGAGCCAGAATACATGTAACTTGAGCGAGACTCCTAATGAGCTCTGTAGGGGCAATTGTGCATTAGAATTCCAAATAAGGAGGAGCTAATTGTCAGCCACATTTATACTCAAAGGAGAAGGATCAGTGACTATATTAATGTCGAGATTGGGAACTATATTGTGTATTAGGATGAAAGCCTAGTGTGTTCTCACACATTACTTCTTGATTGAGGCTACTTTTATAACAGGATCTTCTACCCGGAAGTGGGGCAGGGAGGTTCTTTGTCACATTGCAAAGCAAATGGATTCAAATGAGGGCAAGAACTTTATCTAGTTCACTAAAATTAATTGTTCAACAACACTGAGAACAGCATCTGCCATAGAAGTGACGCTTAATGGTTAATAAATAAATGAACAAATCATTTTGGTTATTCCTAATGCATGGGAGTAGCTATTGAATTTTTGAGTATGCTATCATAGTTAATAATCTTCTGTGGAAAAGAAGTACTTTCATTTCTTAAAATATGTGTTCAGCTCTTCAGTGAAATACTGTGTTTACAAAGTGGACTAGTTGAGACTTTGGGAAGGTCCAGTGAGCCTTGCTGGTATTGTTGGAGAAGTTTTGATAGTTTTAAATGACATGTAGTTGGAGCCAGACTCCTTCCACATGACATATAGGTTCAAACTGCTGGCGGTTTTTCAACTTTGGGCCAAAGCCCTGAATTTCCACCCAACCGAAGTTCCATCCCCAGTCGGCAGCCATCTCCACCACATAGTGCCTTTCAGTTGCTAGCCTCTGAAGGGCTATACTTTTGGAAAAAAATAATAATTTTCATTTTCCTCAATGCAACCTATAAACCATATGAATACCCCATATTTTTTATGAAATTGCTATAGAACTGAGAAAATAGGTATTGACTGAGGCCAAGGACCAATTCTCACACTTGCTTTTAAGAATGGGGTAGTCGTTTGTCAGACTGTACGGAGCTGTAGCTTAGCTGGTGAATGTTGCAGATTGCAAAGTCACTTTGCCTCTAAGGACCTTTTAAAAAGTGAATTGTACATTCAGAGAAGTCATTGCACAGCTGTTTCTCCCAAAGAGAATGTGCTGTCTATGCAGGGGAGCAGGTATTTTGTGTATGCTTCACTGGGGAGTCTAAAGCCCATTACTGTTTACACACACTCATTAAATATATTCAATATGTCATTTGGGAGTTTGATCTGGGATCTTGGATAGTGGAATTAAGAAAATAAGATTAATCAGTTGAATGGACCACAGAAGAAAATTTAAGAGGTGTGGCTTACTGAGTTACCTTGATAAAGTCTTTTGAGTTCCTTGGATTTCAAGTCTCTTGTTTGTAAAATGAGAAGGTTATGTTCTTGAGTCTTTGAAATCCCTGTATCTCTAACTAGCTGAGATGTTGTAAGAAGTTTATTCTTGCAATGAGAATAAGAAAGATGGAAGATGGCTTTTTATAAAGAATTATGAATCCACTTACAATACTAGAGAGACCAAACACCAGTGAACAGGACCACCTCCTCCAAAAAACTTTCTCTTCTTGGAAAAAATTTGAAAGCCTGTAAAATAATCAAGGAAGTTAATTCCTTGGTTCCTGTTAAGCTGTACAGTAAGATGTTCTGTGTGGGGTCTTAACAATGATTAAATTACCCTAACATTTCTTTGAAATGAGTATTGGTTAATTAAATATGGGACTGTTACATTTCTCCAGCAGGAAAGTCATCAGAAGGGGAAAGAGGGTGGGAGCATGAATAGAAACTGGGTGATTAAAGCTAAACAAGTTGACATCAAAATTGAAAGGGCTTAGTTCCTGAAAAGTAAACTACACATATTTCAGATATACAATTTGATGAATTTTGATAGATGTATATACACCAATGAAACCACTGCCACAATCAAGATAGCTAACATTTCCATCACTCCCCAAGAGGTGCAATGTTTGAACTCCCAGTTTATCCCTTCCCACCCTTTGCCCCCTGGTAACTGTAAGTTTAGTTTACTGTATAGGAACCATACCACAATAAAGGGGTTAAAAAATAAATAAACTCTAGCTACTTAACTCCATTTTCCTACGAATTTAGTCATTGTTCAGCTGTCATGTTTGTGTCTCTTTATAACCTGAAGTAAAGGATAAAAACTGAATGATAAAATAAAATGCTTCACTCTAAAATAAAAAAAAAAAACACTGAAAGGGCTTGTTTTTCGGGCATACAAGTTCTTAAAGCACTTTCAGTACAACAAGGCAACTGGTTCCTTTATAATTAGAAATTTGTTTTGGCCAGGGAAATGAAGTGTTCTTCTAGAGATCTTTTCTGCTCAGCAAGTAGAGTTGAAATGTAAGAAAACAGAGCCATGAAAGCAGCTCATGCTGTGTGTGGGGCTGAAGGACTGCCATTACTGACACCAGGGGCCCCATGGGCTGGGGTTGATGACGCTTAAGCAGTAGTTCATATTTTTCCAATTAAGTATAAGTTGTGTTCTTTTCTGTATTACAAAAGAGTTAGTCATTTAGTCCCCATAAGGAGTATTTTATCAAAAGCAATGATTATAGCCAGAAACAAAGGTGCCTGTAACTGGATTATAGGCCTCCCCCCATTCTAACAGGTTCACCTCCATACATAGCTAATTGTGATGTAATGGTGATAGCTTTGAGAATGAAAATAGCTGTCAATAAAAAAGGAAGCTGGCAAGATATGAGGAATGCAGTGATGATGGGGGACTGAAAATCTAATACGTTAAAACTTTTACAAAAAATGTTTGGATATAGTTTAATATGACTGGCGAGGAGGCATTTTAGGGTCTTGTAGATATGTTGCGATCATGACCCTGGCAAAGAGTAGAAGGGCTGGTTAATGGGGGTGTCCAGTTGATAGAATGCTACATAAACCAGCTTTCAGGATACTTCTGGTGATGATATCCAGATGAACTTGGAGAGATGACACAGCAGAAATACATGGACCAGTATCCCATTATCGGTCTTGGAACCATCCAGTGAGATTCAGTTTATCTGTTCTGTGTCATAAAAGCCAAATGAACAAGTACAAGCTATTGATTCAATTGGTAATGGAAAAGCTGTGTGGCCTAGAGATTTACTGGGTATCTGCTACAGTATCAATCATATTAAAAATAAATGCTCAACTACACACTCTTAAAAGGTATACTGGAAAAGAAATTGAACTGTGGGGGTGTTTGCATATGTTAAGGCCTTCAGATATGCAGGAAAATATGTCTGAGTGTGAGAGAACCGAACTACAGTTAATTGGCCTTTAATAAAGTTATTTAGCTCCAATCCTTAGGTGGATATAAGAAAATCAGAGGTGCTTGATTCAGAGAGACACCAGGTAAAATGAAAAGGATAAAAAAAAGAAGAAAAAAAGCCTAGAATTCAACGAAAGCAATGCCGTACAAGCTTTATCAGATCCTCCCTACCAACACTGTAATTCTCAATAAAGCTCAGCATGACAGTTCAAAATAAAACAGAGATGTGAAAAGACAATAACTCTTGGAGCATTAGAGTAAGGATCAATAAGTTTCCCTTCTCCTCTTGGTGCTTTCTCTGGGATTCTCCAAGGCACCTGAGAGACCCGTAGGGGTAATATAGTTTTTTCTCATGTGTCCAGGGACTGATTTTCTTTCTTTCCTCTTGTGGCCTCTTAAGCCAGCCAGCATTGCGGTTATTGAACTTCTCTTTTGACACCCTAACCATGAAATGGGAAGGGAGGTATCGGTTACCTAGGATGATAGCAGTGTCCTGTAAAAAGCAACTGTACCATCTTCCCAACAATATGCACTTATTTGGCTCATGAGTCTGGTGATTGGCTGCAAGTAAACTGGTCTAGACCAGGCTCAGCGGGGGAAGCTGCATCCTCCATCTGGGAGTCAAGGGATGCAGAAGTGCAAGAGGACAGGAGAAGCACCCTCAAGGGTTCTCAAAGCTCAAGCTGGGAAATGGCATGCTGTCATGTCCGCCCTACTCTGTTGGTCACAGCAAGTAACATGGCTGAAGTCAAAGTCAAGGGCTGGGGACATAGGATGCAGGATGACCTGCGAAGTTAGAGTGCCCAGGTCCAGGGATGGTGAAGATTTGGGTTATTACTGTAAGATACCTTGGAAGAGAGAAGGACCTGAAAGTTAGATCTATTTTAAGTAAAAAATGACCTGTGTAGGGAGGAAGAGAAGACAAAGATGAATAGAGTTGCCCAACAGAATACAGGCTGCTCAGTTCAGTATGAGTTTGAGCTAAACAATAACTGTTCTTGTGTAAGTATGTCTCATGTGCTATTTACTGATTGGCTGGGAGTAAACTGGTCTATCATGTCCATGGGGTCTATGTCATATTTTGGACATACTTATCCTACATAATTCTCCGTTGTTCATCTGAAATTCATGCTGAACTTGGTGCCATGTTATTCTGCTCACCTAAATCTAGCCACCCTCAGGATAAAGTTACCGAGAGTGACAACAGTGCCTCCAAGAAGCCAAGGAGGGTTGACTCTTCGATAAAACCAGCTTTGCCAAACTGTCTTCTTTCCCTGCCTCCCAAGATGTTCTGCCACATTCCTACCTTTCTTCTTGCCTGTTTCCCTCCAGGATGGTAACCAGCGCGCAGCCTTTCTGGTAGATCAGGCAGCTGAGTGACCAGGCTCCTGTCATACCAGCCGTTCAATATTTTGATTTTTCACTCCTGGTTATTGGCAGACACAAGGGCACCTGGGTGTGGGTTCATGATGCAGGTCTGCTGAGAAAGCTGATAATTTGGTGCCTGCCAAGGAGGTTCATCTTTTAATGTGTTCTAAAATATTTATTTGAAAGCAAGACTAAGCATGGTAGGAGGAAAGGGCAGATTGTATAACCCCCTCAGCAAATACAAAAGCTGGATGCAAATGCTTCTAGAAAGCAACTTGAAACGTATCTGTTCTTATCTATTAATTTTCTATTGCTAAATAATAAATTGCCATGGACTTAGTGGTTTAAAATACGCTCATTTATTGTCTCCCAGTGGTATGGCTCCAGCATGGCGTGGCCGGATTCTCAGTTTTGGAGATCACAGGCTGAATGAAGTCTATGTGCCTGCCAGGCAGTTATCGACTGGGGAAAAAAATGCACAACCTAAAAGTTGAGAATTAGATTTTATTTGGTAGACAAAACTGAGAGCCCAGAAGGCAGCCTCTCAGATACCTTTGAGGGACTGTTCCAAAGAGGTAACGGAGGAGCCAGGATATAAAGGAGTTTTGCAACAAAAACCATGTAGTCGAGACACATCAAAAGATTGCTGTTATTTAAAGAAAACCAGGCATCTCAGGTTAATGAATTTAGCACATTTCTGTGTATGGGAGGATGCAAGAATCTGGGCTTACTGAAATCATTCCTTTGACGTGCACCTTAACCATCTAGGGCCAGTAGCTTGTGTCTTGCTTTTCTCCATCCTGAATCCCCTTAGGGTGCACAGTTGGGGGGCAGCTGCAGTGGCTGCTGGCTTGATGGACTCAACATCCTTTGTTTACTGATACGGCAAGAGACTTTTTTCTTTTTTTTTTTTTTTTTGGCTGGGGGGAGGGGGTAATTAGATTTCTTTTCCTATTTATTTATTTATACATACATACATAGGTACTGGAGATTGAACCCAGGACATCCTGCATGCTAAAGCATGCACTCTACTGCTAAGCTATGTCTACGCCAACCACGTGACTTTTTTCATTCACTTTGTTTATTTGGAGACCGAGGAAAGATCTACTTCCAAGCACATTCTTGTTCCTGGCAGATGATTCATTTCCATGCAGTTGTACAACTGAGGTCCCCATCCTGGGCTGGCTGTCAGCAGAGACCACTCGTTGCTCTCGAGGCCACCTTCATTCCTTGACATGGGGCCCCCTTCATCCACAAGCCAGCAATGTCACCTCAGATCTCTGACTTCCTCTTCTGCAAACAGCCAAAGAAAACCCTCTGCTTTTAAAGGGTGATTAAAGTCAGATCCACCTTGATGCTCTGTATCTTAAAATCAGCTCATTACAGCGTTCCTTTCAGCTGTGCCTAGATGAGTGTTTGCTGGAGTAACAGGTTGAAGGTGAATGGACATAAGGGGCCGGGAATCTTGGACTAGCATCTTAGAATTCTGCCTTCCTACAGTGACTGTGCCGTATAGGGGGCTTCCCAACCTTTGTTCCACTCCAGGAGGTTCCTCTCCCATCTCCAAATCCAAGTATTCCATAGAACTCTGCCCTACCATTTAGTGACTCTCTGTATGGTCTGCTGCCGGAATCCTGTCAGCCCCTTTACTCCATTTTATATTATATGTACCTGGCAGGCAGCAAGAATATTTAAGATTTTTTTATCCATCTCTCCCACTTTCCCATAGCAAAGTGATCTGAATCTAGTGGGATCTCATGATTCACTTTTTTTCAGTTAATTCATGGAGCATATTTTCCCCTCTAATGCTGTCTCATTTTTGTGTGTGTTTTATACATTAAAAAAATTTCACAGTGGCATGCACTACCCACACAAATCTTGCTTTTGCAAGAGCGGTTTGCTGCCCTTATGCAGTTGCTTGTTCATGTCAGAAATTGATTCTGTGTTAATTTCTTCCTTGATGATTAACAACTCAGATTGATTTGCAGGCTTCTCAATTTGCTGCTTGCACGTCGATAATCTGCTTTTCCTCAGTACTCTTTTACAAACACCATAATTATGTCCTATTCCATTTATTCCAGAAGATGGCGCTGCTGCCGCTTCTCCAACAAAAGAGCATTTTACTTTTGTAGTAAAATGGGAAGCAGAAAGCCTCAGTGGATATTTTCGCATTTCATAATAATACACCATGCGTCCATATTGACAAAAATATATTTAAAAGATGACATTTGAAAATACCTACCTACATTACTTTTTCCTCCTTCTGTTGAGTTTAGTTTTATAAGAACTCACAACTCACTCATTAAATGAAGCGTGTTGAGGCAGAAAGAGTAGAGACCTTCTGTGCTGCTTTATTGTCACAATCAGGATTCAGTTATTCTTTTTAAGGGGATGGCAGCAGCGTTGGACGTTAGACACACAGATGCCCCACAGAGCCTTCTTAACTGATTCTCCTTTGAATAATGATGTCACCACTGGTTTTACTTAATGCATGAACCATGAACATTGCCAACCATAGAAACTTGAGCTTTCGCCCTTAAATTATTTATCTTTTAGAGTTTTTTTTTTTTTAACTGCCTTTGTACTGTGAAGTATTCAGTAGGTGTCAAAGATTGAACATTCTTTTATCTCTGGAATCACATATTGAAATGTAAAATTTGATTTTCAGCTGTTTAGGTGCTGGATCAAATCCTATTAAACTAGCACAGTAATATTCTTCACCTGTTCTCCTTTCATTTGAGTCCATGTAGAAGTAGAATGGAGGGAAATAGGGGCTAAACGTTTACTAGTGACATGAAGTCAAGACAAAAAGTGATTTCTACCTAAAATAAGAGGCTTGGAAACGAATGAGTGACACTGAATGCTTCGGGAAGGTAATATATTTCCTTTTAAAATATATTAATTCCATGAATTACTCAATATGCTGGATATTTTTATGGATATGGTGTTTATATCATAGCATATCTTTTTTTCTAAAAAATTGCCAATTTTTTAATCTATATCCAGTTAATTTGATGGTATTTCACTAGATGTCCTGATTTCATTAGTGCCTAGTCATTCACTTGTTCTTTCAAAAAACATCTATTTCATGTCTATTTCATGGCCTGCACTGCTCTAGGTTTTACATAGTCAAGCATCCCTGCTCTGATGGACCTGATAGTCTAGTGGAGGGAGACAGAAATTGTGGGTTGAATTGTGTCCTCCCAAAGTTACGATGTAGTTCTAACCTCCAGTATCTGTGAATGTGACCTTACTTGGAAATACATTCTTCATAGATGTAATCAAGTTAAAATGAGGTAGTACTGGGTTAAGGTGGTCCCCCATTCGATGACTGGCATTCATTTTTTTTTTTTTAAGTACAGTCATTTTACAGTGATGTGTCACGTTCTGGTGTACAGCACAATACTTCAGTCACATAGGAACATACATACATTCGTTCTCATATTCTTCACCATAGGTTACTACAAGATACTGAATATGGTTCCCTGTGCTATACAGTATAAACTTGCTGTTTATCTATTTTATATATATTAGTTAGTATCTGTAAATCTCGAACTCCCAATTTATCCCTTCCCACCCCTCTCCCTCTCTGGTAACAGTAAGTTTGTTTTCTATGTCTATGAGTCTGTTTCTGTTTTGTAAATAAGTTTTGTTTGGCTTTTTTTTTTTTAAGATTCCACATATAAGTGATATCATGTGGTATTTTTCTTTCTCTTTCTGGCTTCACTTAGAATGACATTTTCCAAGTTCATCCATGTTGCTGCAAATGGCATTATTTTGTTATTTTTTATGGCTGAGTATGACTGGCATTCTTATAAGAAGGGGGAAATTTGGACACAGACACCAGCACAGGGGAAAAATGCCAGGTGAGGACAGAGGCGGAGATTGGAGTGATGTGTCTAGAAGCCAAGTCACGCCAGGAACTGCTAGCAACCACCAGAAGCTAGGAAGGGGCGAGGAAGGATCCTCCCTCAGAGCCTCCAGTCGGAGTACCTGAGCACCTTGATTTTGAACATGGAGGCTCCAGAAGTTTGAGAAAATACATTTCTTTTGTTATAAGCTGCCCAGTTTGTGGTAATTTTTTCGGGCAGCCCTGGGAAGCCAATACAACAGGTCATAAAAATTCAAGTAGCAAATTGTATAATATATTAAGAGAGAATTTTGAAAAAAGAATGCTAGGAAGAGGGGTGGGGAGTATCAGGCAAGTTGCAACTTTAGATAGAGTAGTCAGAGAAGATCTTGTTGAGAAGGTGACATTTGAACAAAGAGTTAAAGGAGCTGATGGAGACAGTCATGCAAATATCTGAAGAGACTGGTCCAGGCAGAGGAAACAGCACGTGCAAACACCCTGAGACAGGAGAGCTTCTGTGTTGTATTAGTTTCCTAGGGTTGCTGTCACAAATTACCACAAACAGGGTGGCTTAAAACAATAGAAATGTATTCTCTCACAGTTCTGGAGGCTAGAAGTCTGAAATCAAGACATCAGCAAGGCCACATGCTTTCTGAAGTCTGTCAGAGAATCCTTCCTGTTCTCTTCCAGCTTCTGATGGCTTGAAGTCTTCCTTGCTTGTGGTTACATCAATCTAGTCTTTGCCTTCATCTTCACATGATTTCTCCTCTGTGTCTCTGGCTTGGCCTTCCCCTCTGTATATTTGTATTGCCTCCTCTTCTGTTACTTAGAAGAATATATCATTGGATTTGGGGCCCACCCTTATTACCCAGAATGATCTCACCTCAAGATTCTTACCTTCATTATATCTGCAAAGAACCTTTTTTTCCCCTCCAAATAAAGCTATGTTTACAGGTTATGGGGGGCACATCTTTTTAAGGCCCACCATTCAACCCTCTACATGTGTGTTTGGGCAACAGGAAGGAGGCTAGTGGGGCTGGGGCAGAGAGATGGAAAGGAAGAGAAGTGGGAGATGCTGTTGGAAAAGAACCCAGGTAGAAAGTGAAAGGATCATGCAGGGTCTCGGAGAGCACTGTGTAAACTCAGGCTGTCACTCTGTTAGAAGGGAGCACCTGGGTTGTTTCGTAGGAACTCATTGCTTGACAAGTTTGAGTTTTAAAAAGTAGGGAAAATGCAGCTAGAGTGTTTAGGCATGTGCCTTTGTTATTTATTCATCGAGACTGAAGAACTGTAATGCTGTTCATTTGTAGCTTAAGAAAAATGGAGAAGGGAAACAATTTTCTGAAGTCACAGACTAAACTTGATGACCACAGTGCACCAGTGTGTCTTTGAACCTGTCCTGTCTCAGGAGGGGAAAATAAGCCCCCTGGAAGGTGCAGACCAGTTCCCACTGCCTGTTCTCTGCCTTTGAAGGTAGAAGTCTCCTAGCTCCAAACTTTCAGGTCAGAATGCCGGGTCAGTGCTTTAACCCAGCCTGTGTTATTTATTGTGTATAATTTCCACTTCTGCCCCAATGAGAAGCACTCAGAATCTACCCCCAGTGCAAAGAGTGTCATCTACAGCACTGGCCAGTTTTCCTGCTCACATTGACTCTGCATTTACTGCTCGTGATCGTCTGTGTGAGCTGGAATTTTCCACCTGGTATTGGGCAGTCATGCCCCTTCTACAATAATGCTAAGACATAATGATAGTAGAGTAAAATATAGTATCAAGTACAGCTATTGTTTGTTTTTTCCTGCCACTACCAATGGCTTCTAAGATCTCTTCTCAACCCAGCAGCCAGAATAATTTTTTTGTTAACATGTGTCAGTTTGTTATTCCCCTGCTCAAAACCCTCCTATAGCTCTGCATCTCACTCAGCATCAAAATAAGAGTCCTTACAATGGACTTCGAGACCCTCCTTTGACTTCCTCTTCTACCTCTCTCCCCCTGACTCACTGCCGCTGTCACATGGCCCCCTTCCTGTTCCTGGATCTTGCCACACCCGCTCCAGCCTCAGGCCCTTTGCACAGCTGCTAGGAATAGGTATGTTTCATTCCCTGTCTTTATTCAGGACTCTGCATGAATATCACCTTACAGAGAGAGGCCTGCCTGCATTTATCAACCCACGCGAGGCAGCCACCCTCTCCTGCCGCCAACTGCACGTTCCACGTGCCCTTACCTTGCATTTCTTTTCTACGTGGCACTTACCAGTGTCAGCTTTATTTCTATATTGCTTTATTCCTATGTTACATTCTGTGACATAATGGAGGTCACTGCTTTATGCTCAGCACCGGAATAGGGCCTGGCGCATATTGGGTACTGAATAAATATTTGTTTAATTAATGAATACAGTGTACCTGCCACACTCTGATGGGCTTTTAATACGTTATCTCATTTTATCCTTGTGAAGAAAATACCGTGTTATTATCCATATTTTACACATTAGAAAACTGAGGGTTAGCGAAGCTAAGTAAAGTTCACAAAGTTATAAAAGGTAAGTGGCAGAGATGGAACTGAAATCCAGGCCATCTGTCTGACAAGCCTGGGCTGTTACCTGTTTCCATTTTACAGATCATATCATAGCACGGAATGTCTGTGTAATGCCTTCAAGGTGACCATACTACAATGCAGTAGAACCAGGGTTCAGGTTCAGTTTTGATCATAAAGTCCTTATTTTTAATCATGGCAGTAATTGTGGTGAATCAAATCCATGGTTGATCTTTTTTTAAATTTTGGTAAAAAAAAAAAAAAAAAAAAAAATCAAAACCACCCCCCTCCCCCCGCCCCTGGTAACCACCTTTCTACTTTTTGTTTCTATGAGTTTGATGACTTCAGATGCCTCATACGAGCGCAGTCACACCCTTACTGTCTTGCTGTGACTGACTGGCTTCACTTAGCAAGATGGCCTAAAGGTTCATCTGTGTTGCCATAGCCTGTGATGGGATTTCCTTCTTTTTAGAGGTGGAGTACCATTCCCTTGATGTATATACCACATTTTCTTTATCCATTCATCTGATGATGGTCATTGGGTCGCTTCCCCCTCTTGGCTATTGTGAATAATGCTGTATTGGGCACAAGTGTGTAAAAATCTCTTTGAGATCCTGCTTTGAATTCTTTGGGACATATGCCCACACATGGCTGATCATTTTGAAAGTCCTCTAACTGTTCCAAAAAACATTAGTGGGATTTCCTAACTCCTTTTTTGGCCTTAGTTTCAGAATTTATTTTATTTAAATTTCCTTTCATCTCTTCAGTGCTGTTTCTGTACTCTTTAAGTATTAGCAGCCACATAATCTAGCATCCAGTGCTTCTTAAATGTCTGAGAAGTCTAAGTCTTCACCATTTATTTTCAAGGAAAAAGGACTCACCCCAAATTTATTTTGCATTTTATTGATTTTTCTGCTCAGCTATTTAGTGATAAATTCAATGCGAAACTCCAGTGATAACTCCCACTTTTTCTCATCCTAAACTCTGGATTTGCTATTCCTGATTCTCTTAGAGTAGCCTTAGAAATCTGAACTTTCATTGTCTTTTTTTACTGTTTCCCCCTCTCTTTCCTGCCTTTGGAAATTAAAAAAAAATTTTTTTTAATTTTTATTTTTGATTTCGTACATTTATATGTTATAGTACAATTGCCACTGTAATGATAGTTAAAGTCTCTATTATGTCACATAACTATCATTTCTTTTTTGTGGTGGGAATAATTAGGCTCTAGTCTCTTAGCAGTTGATGATTAGAATACAATATTGTTGTCTGTATTCACCCTACTATGCATTAGATCTCCGAGACTTACTTGTCTGCTAGTTACAAGTTTGTACCCTTAAATAACATCCATCCCATTCTCCCACCCGCAAGCACCTGGTAACTGCTATCCTACTCTCTGTATTTATGAGTTCAGCTTTTTTAGATCCTACGTATAAGTGAGATCACATAGTATTTATCTTTCTCTGAGTGACATCTCATTTAGCATAATGTCCTCAGAGTCCATCTGTGTTGTTGCAAGTGGCAGGATTTTCTTCTTTTTCATGGCTGAATAATAGTCCACAGTAGGCATTAACCACATCTTCTTAATCCACTCATCTGTTGTCAGGCATTTAGGTTGTTGCCATATCTTGGCTGTTGTGAATAATGTTTGATAAATGTGGAAGTGCATATATCTTTCTTATATCCTGTTTTCATTTCCATTGGATATCTACCCAGGAGTGGGACGACTGGATTATACTGTACTTCTGTTAATGATTTTTTGAGAAATTTTCATACTGTTTGCCATCGTAGCTGTACCAATTTACATTCCCTGTGAGAGTGTACAGGGGTTCTCTTTTCTCCACTTGCTTGTAATCCCTAAGTCTACTTCTTACTGTTTGTCTTTTTAATAATAGCCTTTCTACCAGGTTTGGGATGATAGCTCATTGTGGTTTTGATTTGCCTGATGGTTTGTGATATTGAGCATCTTTTCATGTACCTGTTGGCCATTTGAGAAATGTCTATTCAGGTCCTTTTTCCATTTTTCAATTGAGTTACTTGTTTTTTTTCACTATTGAGTTGTATGAGTTCTTTATATAGTTTGGATATGAACCCCTTATCAGATACATGGTTTGCAAATATTTTCTCCCATTCTATAGGCTGTCTTTATACTCTGTTGTTGGTTTCCTTTGCTGTGTAGAAGTTTAATACCTCAAAGTGTAAATAGTAGAGGGAATGTGGACATCTTTGCCTTATTCCTTATTGCATTCGTTCTCATGGTGTTCCTTTATTAAATAAAATGCTAGCTTTGGGACCTTTGTGTAATCATATTTAGAAAAATAACCATTGAGTTTTTCTTTTAATCATAAATGGATGCTGAATAGTGTATTGGGGAGTACCTTTTTTGCATCTGTGAAGTTTACCATGTGATCTTTCTTCTGAGCTCTTAATACAGTGAGCTGTTTTAATAAGTTATTTAACATTGAACTATTATACTTTTTGAGAAAGTCTTACTTGTCTATGATGTACTATTTTTTAATGTCTTAATGAAATCTGCTTGCTAATATTTTATTTAGGATTCTTGCTTTGATAGTCATGTGAGACTTATCTATGTTTCTTTGTTGTCCACTTTCTGTTAAGTTTTGGTATCAATGTTATATTCTCTTCAAAAAAATACTTTGTAAACATCCGTTCTTTTTTCTGTGATCTGAAACTGTTAATTGGCATTGAGTCTCTGGCCTTTGCTGAGTTGACTGTGTTCCCCTGTACCTGGGCTTGGCCTTTTAGGTGGGGGTAGTAATGATAACTTTCTCTATTTCTTCTGCATTTACTGGTTTATTTAAACTTCCTCATTCTATTAGGATCAATTTTAGTAAATTCGATGTCTTAGAAAATGATAAATTTAACCTAGGTTTTTCAGATATATTTGCAAAGAATGTCTTAGGATTTTTCTATCAGTTTGAATGCTGGCAAGAAACAGTGTATTTAACCTGGGCCTTCTGAGGAAAGTTAAGTTAAAGGACAATGTACAAATATGTGGGCAATGTTTAAGGACATTGGGGAGGAACAGTACAGAATTCTGGGCTTTTTGTCGGTGAGGAGCTCTCACCAATCCAAGGTAGGGATAAAGAGAAAGCATGATTACTGGAACCTAGAGAGGGTGGTTTTATAGTGAGGGCCACCTGGCTAGAGCTGTAGGTTTTGGAGGGGAATGCAGCCAGTCCAAAGTAGCCTAGTCGGAGGGTTCTTGGGGGAATAAATACCCCAGTCTCATCTCCTTACTGTTCTCTGATTTTCCATTTGCTCAAACCCAGTGGAAATCAGGGCAAGAAAGCTTGCAGCGTTTGAGTCAGCCCTCGCTTTGTACAGGGCAGGGAAAAGAAAGGGGCCGGGGGTGCAAATGGGAGAAATCCAGAATTTTAAAATGAAGTTGTTTAGTGGTTATTTTACCCATGCCATTTCTTATTTTGTGCATTTTTGCTTTATTTTCCTGATTAGGTTAGCTACAGGTTGATCTGTAGATTTTTTTTCAATTAATTTTTGTTTTTTTATTATTTTTAGGTGGGGAGAGGTAATTAGGTTTATTTCATGGAAATGCTGGGGAGTGAACCCAGGACCTCATGCATGCTAAGCAGGCACTCTAGCACTGAGCTGTACCCTCCCACCTTGTGCATTTTTTTTTAATTGAAATTTTTTTTGTTGAAGTATAGTTGATAATGTTGTGTTAGTTTCAGGTACACAGCATAGTGATTCAGTTATACATGTATACATATATATACACATCCTTTTTCTTTTTTTTATTATAGGTTATTGCTAGTTACTTAATATAGTTCCCTGTGCTATGCATTTGGACCTCGTTGTTTATTCTGCATATAGTACTTCAGGATTAGCAGATACAAACTACTATATGTAGTTTTTTTTTTTAAAGTTTATGTCTTCCACTGTCTTTCTTTTTTCAACCTTGTTAAACTGTACTTTTATCTTTATTATTTTCTTTCTACTTTCTTTTCATTTACTTTTTGTTCCTTGTTCTCACCTTTCCAATTGGATGATTAATTACTTTATATTAAATTCTTTCACTTCTATTTTTGTCAGTATATAAGGCCAAGAAGTTCTCTGTGCATCAAGTGTATCCCAAGAATAGCACTTCTGTTAACTGTGTCTATTTGAAGCCTCTTCCTTTGGACTTCCTGGGTTCATAATTTTATAACTGCAGATGTTGGAAATTGTAAATAAGCCTTTTAAGGAATGCTGAAAATCAGCAGTACTTTGCTGTATATCAACAAATGCCCATTTACAGGATGAATACAAAGAAAATAGCGGCCCTGTGGTTATAAGAATTGGTGCTTCTGGCCTGCGATAGGATTACCAGTGGCAGCGTTATAGATGGGTGAAAATGGGTTACGGCTCAATCTTGGTGCAAGTAACAACAAAGTGTTCCAGAAGCTGTATTCGATGCCTGAAACCTGGCTCCAGGGAAGAGATGATGCTTATACCAAAATCTGGCCATAGGAATTGCTTTCCAAAATGTGATAATAGAAAAAGAAGTACTATAGTTTTGAATTAATAGGTTATTTTATAAAATAGGGGGTTTTACATATACTTATGTATTATCATATTAATTAAAACAGGGTATTTTAATATATCAACTCCATTCCCAAGACATTTTTTTTTTTATATATTCAAGTTGGCAGAATTACATCATTTTTTTTGGTATGTGTATGGGGTGGGAAGGTGGGTATCTTCAAATTGGGGAAAGAAAGATAATCACTTTAATTTGGGATTCCCTTAAGAGCATGAATTTGAATATGAGTTCTGTCTCTTACAAACTGTTTTCTTTGAAAAAGTTATTTATTTTCCTAAACCATGGTTACCTTTCTGGGGATATTGATCAATTCTGACCTCTAGGGTTGTTGTTAGAATTAATAGTTTTACGTGTAAGTACTTATCACAGTGTTTGACACATAGATATTAATTCATGTATTAATTAGAGGTTAGTTAGGATATGATTATTATTGTGTGTGTGTTTCTCTTACCCTTTCCCCTCGTGGGGTTCCATGAATCACGTCTTACTCTACGCTAATCCCCCAACACAGTGTTGAGGACAGAGTAGTTACTCCGTGAATATTTGCTGGAAGGATCATTTTTTACCCCATGAAGGCATACTGTGAGGCAGGAGTTTAGCAAGGGGGAAGGGAGGAAGCAAGTACAATAGAGGATAGCGCAAAAATTAAAATGGAAATAGAAACTAAGCAATTTGAGGGTAATCCATTAGACTGCAACTGATTGGGGAGCTTACGGAAAGAACAAATGCATTTATATTCAGTTTTCTTCACTTCCGAGCTGTGTATCTTTGGGGAGGTTATTTGACAACTCTGAACTTCAATTGTCACATCTACTTTAAGATGTAAAAATAAAATAAAAGGATACTAAAATGGCTGGAGATGAAAATGGCTGGTAATACACTTTTCTGAGGATTAAGTGAGCTATTACGTGCACGTATGTGTCTGTGTAGAACTAACAGTGATATGTGGCATAGAGTAAGCATCCAATAAGTGTTTCTTTAAGAAATTTCCTTTTGAACTTGAATAAAATTTAGATCCCAGTTTTAGTTAAACTAAGGTGACAAAGAAGTGCTTCTATAACAATGAGCTAAAATAAGTCCTGTAGTCATTTTTCATGAAGTTCATTGTGTGATTTTTATTCAGTTTTCTATTCTTTTCCTGTGATCTACAAGGTGACATACAATTTTGATAAAGGAAGAGTTTAATTTTTCATAATTCAAGTGCTCTCAAGAAGAGAGGATATAAAATATAATGGACTTTTTATGAGTTGCTTTGGAAAGAGAAGAAAGCTAATACTCTTGCTGTTAAGTCTAATAAAGGGAACACTGTGATCTTAAGACCAAAAAAGAATGCTGCAGCTCCGCTGTAGTGTGTGATCTATGCACTTGAAGTAGCTTAGTTCTCATTTTGTGCATTTGCTCAGCTCTCTTTGTAACCAGACCTATTTTTCTTGTTCATTCCATTTAAAACATTTGGTTTATATTTTTGACCTATATTCGATGTATCAATAGTGCCAGTATCGGCTTGCCAAATAAACATTTCCCCCAAAGCTGGGGAAACAGCTTTATGACTCTTTTAATGTGGTAGAAGCCCTCCCAGCAAAAGATGATAATAAGCCATGATGTTAATTGAGCAATCCTTTGTCCTCTGTGACGCAATTACGCTGAGAAGCAACTGACAGAATGAACCACTTTCTTGTAATGGCATCAGTGTTTTGTTATACAGCAAGCAAAGCCTCCACAACTAAGCCTAATGGGTATGTGTCTAGCAAAAAAAAAAAAAAAAAAGTATGGTTCAGGAGCAGAATTTCAGGTGCTTTCGATATTGTTTTCTTCCTTTAGATGTTTTTTATGTTGATGAATGAGCCATTGTGCTCCAGAATTAATTGTCTGAAAACTTACTTACTGACAGTTGAATGTACTTTCTAATATTGATTCTCTTGACGGGGTACAGTGAGTTCATAAAATGCTTTTCTACTTTATTAAGCTTTAGAAATTTAAGAAATGGTGAAGCAAATTTCAGACTTCATCAAGGAAAAGACATAGAGATGGGTAAGATGTCTGATGTATAAAGGTTCTCAGAAATTTCCATAATGATTAAGCAATCAGTATATGCTTATTGAATGAAACAAAATGAATATTCATAGTGTGACGTACTGATGGAGAAAAAGAATAAAAGAATGAACAAGTGCAAAGTGAAAAATTAAGGGATAACTCATGCTGAATTTCAGTGTGTAATATCCAGAAAACAAATACAATCTATTTGTGAAGTTCATGGGAATAGAATTTAGGGTTGTAATATAAAAAGTTGCATAAGTTAATAAGAAAAACTTAGTAATATTACTCATTTGTGAACAACTCAGGGAAATGAGGGCTATAAAATATTTCTAGTCATAGGTCTATATATTATTTAAAAAATTTTGTTTCTCAAGTCGAATGGGAAATATATATTGGAAAGCCTAGTTAAAATAAGGCGCTTTTATATATATACATAAATTATACACACACACACACACACACACACATATATGGGATCAAACTATGACCTTTAAAATTAAGTATGGACATTTCATGGAATTAGATATTACGTGGCCTCTAAGATCATGGTTGTCAAACCTCTAGTGCCTGTCTGGGGGTACAGAGTAGTTTGTTCTATTTTTTAATAGATTTTCTCGTTATGGACTTGGTATTGCTAGATTTCATCAATAAATGTTATCACTAGAAATTGCTGTCAAGCTGAGTTTTTGCACCACTGGTGTAATTTTGAACCTAGTCATTAACTTTTTTCTAACCCTAAAAATGGAGTTTTTCATGTCACTGGTCTACCCATAGCTGTCTATTCAAAGTGAACACAAAGCATTAGATATAGGATTCATTTTGGTTTACCTCCTTCTTAACAAGCAATCTGTAACACCACCATGGAAACTCCTAAGATATGACACATACTTTATAGCGTCAGAGGGAGTGATGTATGGATAAAAGGGGTTGGTACAGATAACCTGGTGACTTAAGAGAGAGAGCCCCCTTCAAACCCCAAGACAATTGAATTTTAAATCAGGTCTGAATCATCTAAGACACTTGGGAAAAAATGTTACATTATTAGCTCTTCTGAAAATTTGTTCCGACTATTATGATGGATACCCCCGGCCCCCTCTGCCACCCTGGGGGACTGAGAGCAGCTAGGCCAGGATAGCAGGACAGGAGCATGAGGTGGTGGTTCCTGGAAAGACTTGGCCCATATCTTGGCTGGGAATATCTGAGCTCTCGTCATACCTTCTCCAGGTATGAAAGCTTTGGTGCAGCGATCATGGTAAGAAATAATTTGGCGTGATCACAAGAGGAGCGCATTAAAGTGGCTCACCCTGTGAAACCACAGGGCCAAGGGCTGTGTTTAGCATCCAGCGTTCTTTTTTAGCTTTTTTACACATTGGAGCCCAGGCAGACTTAAATCGCAGAGAAAATCTACCATTGAAGATTAGTATCTGCAGAACTTTGGTCTAAATCAGCGGAATTCATTCTTGTCAGAAATGTCAAAAACCAGCCTCTGGGTCATGAAATTAAAAGTTCACACACCCATTTACTAGAAAATTCCAACTCTATTCAAACCTTATTAGCTGATTGCTCTTCTTGGATCCTTCTTATATACCACATTCTCTCCATTCTCTGGGAAGAATATTACTCATTCTAAGCCCCAATTCATCAATGCTGTTCTTCAATGCTGTTCTTACCACTGCTACATCTACTGCTAATTCTGGCTAACATCGATAAAGTGCTCACTATATGCCAGGCCCTATTCTAACTTACTCACATATGTTAGCTAATTTAAACCTTGCAAAAATTCCAAGACAGGTGTCATTATAATCCCCATAAAGGTGAAGACACTGACCTTTAAAGAGGTTAAGTATCATGTTCAAGGTCATAGTGCGAATAATTTTTCTTTCATTGAAGAAGAGTTGATTTACAATGTTGTGTTAGTTTCTTGTGTACAGCATAGTGATTCAGTTATTCATATATATGTATTCTTTTTTGTGTTCTTTTTCATTATAGGTTATTACAACTTATTGAATATGGTTCCCTGTGCTATACAGTAGGACCTTGTCTCTTCTATGTATAGTAATTTATATCTGCTAATCTCAAACTCCCAATTTATCCCTTCCCCCTCCTTTTCCCTTTGGTAACCATAAATTTTAGTAATTATTTAATTAAAAAAATCCCTTAAGCACTGAGGTATTCCACTTGATTAAATTCATGAGCAGTGAAATTGTATGGTGGACTTGGTGATCTGCATCTGGCTTCACCTCCCTGCCCCCTCACTCACAGACTCTCTCTCTCTGTCTCTCTCTCTGTCTGTCTGTCTGTCTCTCTCTCTCTCACACACCCCCACCCACTCACCCAGAGTCAATGATGTATGCTTAAAATGTGACTGAGGATGTTTAATGAAGACTCTTCTGATAGGACCTGTGCAGCAGATTTATCTGGCGAACCGGATTGTGTGATTTGCACAATGGTTCTAACAATACTCTTTCCAACCCTGCATTACTGTTTCTCTTCTCACCTGTCTCTCCTCCTCCTTTTCATTCTCCTCTTTCCTCCCTCTGGTACTCTGCCTTTTCCATTTTTCTCCCTCTCTTTTGCCATTTCTTCTCCTCTCCTTCTTCCCAAATGTTTCTATTAGAGTTCTCATGACCCTCCCTCCTAAATATTCCGTTTATAATCATCTGGGTCATTTGTTCCTTTTCCAGAAGAGTTAATCTCTTAGTTTTTTTTTTTTTTCCACCCTCTTACTTGGAGACATAACAACTAAAATGCTGAATCAGTCTCTCAAATGACTTGCTGCTTTTTTGCTTTTGGATGTTGACATTAATTACAGTAGTCAGTGCCCTGTCTTTACTTCTAACAAATGCAACCCAAACCCTTTAATCCTTATCTGCTCAAAAGTGTGCCTTCTGAAGATCAGTGAATTTGTTCACAATGCTGAAAAGCAGATGTGATTTTCCTCTGCTATTTTTTGGCTCACTCTGAGCATTTGAGAGTGCTGTAGCTTTCAGACATAACTGTGCTTTTAAGGAAAGCAAAACATGCACCATGAAAAGGAGAGAAATGAAAAACTCTTAAAATAATGCTTCTAAAGGAATGATGGCGAGAAAAAATCATTCAGAGGAAGAGAGCGCTTATTATATTAATAATCACTTATAAATATTTTGATAGATTTGAAATTTGGCTGGGGGAGATATAACTCAAGGCTGTTCTAGTAAGGATACAAAACAGAAAATGAGAATGGTTTTGAATTAATTATCATGTGCTAGAATTTCTCTAAGAAAAATAATGCATAAATGTTTGTAAAGAGGTAACAGAAGTGGGAAATTAATCAGCTTGTGTCCTCGTTCACATCTGCTTCCCTAAAACTGAAGTATTGAGAAATATCCAAAAGAGGAGATGAGATTGCTCTTGAAATGAATACGATCAATCACTTTATAAGATACAAAAATTGGATGAAAAGTACTCAAAGGATTATGATAAAGAGAGCAGAGGAAGGGATGATTTGTCTTGAAATGATGCTGACAAGGAGAGAGAACGTGGCAATTAGTGGAAGCTGAAATGGGCTGACCTTTCGGAATAGGGGTGACTAATGTTGGACACCCAGAGTCCTTTGCAGGGAAATCAGTCAGTAGGTGTTTCTGGCGTCTTTTGGCAAATGTAAAGCTCACATTGTTACTTCAAGCTGAGGTGGGCAGCATGATAACAAAACAGAAGCATTAGAAGTAGCTATTGGCCGCCCTCATCTGGAATAAATTTGCATAGGCTTCTGCAAGTATTTGTGGATTAACGTTAAGCCATTACTAGTGTTGACAAACAGATGCTGAAGGGAAGTAGCAATTGCTGGGTCGCTGGTGGTGAGAGGAGAAGAAAAGGAAGGTTCAAGTGTTTCCTGTTGGTCCAGGACAGTGAATGTACTAATAGCATAATATTTAAAACTCTTTTTTTTAAACCTTTTTTTTTGTTTTTTTTTAGGGGAGTGGTAATTAGGTTTATTTATTTTTTAATGGAGGTACTAGGGATTGAACCTGGGACCTCATGCATGCTAATTAGGCACATACTCTACCACTGAGCTGTACCCTCGCCCCTTAAAACTGTTTTTAAAGTTTATCCCATGGCTGAGGGATGGCTTGTTAGTTAAATTAGAGTTTGAAAAGCTTCTTTGAGAGATGTAGAGACTTTTATAATAAAGAAAACGATGAGTGACACAATGTACAAAAATGAATTTATATATTTTTGCTGGGATTGGTTTTAGGGGGAAAGAAGAATTGTAAAACATCTTTGCTAATTGTTCAGAATGTCTAAATCTATACATTGGAAATAATGAGATTTTATACTGGTAAATGTCTCGTGCTACTTTACCATAAGTATCAGTCAGGAAATCTGAAACGTTTTCAAGCTATGGAGCTGGCAGTGATAGTATTCATTTTACCCAGGAAGAAAGTCGTTGCTTAAAAATCACCCTTTAAATCAATGCAACGATTGAGGTTATTTTAGCCCAGAGCTCTGTGTCAGCTCTTATATTCCTTTCCAGTGCTGTTTCTCAGGCATATGTCATCTCTGTCCAGTTTTAGAGACCTTTGCCAAATTCATGAGTTCTAGAAGGCATGACACAACTGCATTGAATCTTTTAGTATTGTTTAAAATCAAGCGTTTTCACTGTTTCTGTAGAGGGATCATAAGAAGAAAAATGTGAAATTATCAAAAAATGAGATAAGTTGATTGAACCAAATAATAAACCTATCAGATGATGCCTTCTAAGACTTGGAAATCATGCTTCAGAGATGACAGAGTATGTTGATAGGAGAAATCGATATATGATTACCATGACACTGAAAATCACTGGAGGATTGATGGATTGATGGATTGGGTGGTGGATGGTATTAAAACTAGCTTATTTTATGGAATTTTATTTCATATAAAACATTATAAATATATGTAGTCAAGATGGATTAATAACTAAATATGAGAGGTAAAACTATAAAATTAATCTAGAAAAAAATGAAAGAGTATTTTGGGGACCGATGGGTGGGAAGAGCTTCTTAAAATTCCTAATGTTGATATGCTTTAGAAACCATGTTGGTAGCAGGCATTCTGAAGAAAAATCTGAAACATTGCGTGAGATTAAGTGTTTACATACCCTGTGTCCTTGTATCACTGCCCAGGATAAGTAGCTCAGAGAATTCTCACACAGGTCCGTAAAGAAAATATTCAACTGGAAATTTGTCACAGGGTTGTTTTTGGTAACAAGAAGTTGGAGATAAGTACTTATCATGGTAATCATTTTGTGATACATATGTGTATCAAATCATCACAGTGTACACCTTGAATGTACACAGTGTTATATGTCACTTATATCTCAAAGCTGGAAAAAAAGATTGGAGACAACTAGATGCAGCCCTGATGGAAATGATGAGAACAATGTGGTCGATGCATTCTGTAGAAGGGTATACACAGCAGTTAGATCCAACTAGATATGCCTACAAAATTATAAATAGCTCTTAAAAACAATAGTACTAAGGTAAAACAAAAAGAAAAATTAACATGCATGCATATAATACAACACACAAAAAAGAATGAATATCTAACAGATTAGGAAATGAGTCAGTGGCAGGAGATGGAAATAGTATATTGGGGATAAAAGAGGATAAAAGACACAAAACAAGAGATCAGACTCCCGGGGATGAATGATGATGGTGATCTATGAATTATGGAGTATGATTAATTCAAACCCTTGCATATAATAAGCAAACAGCCTAATAATTAATGACTTATAAATGCCGATGAAGTAGGTATTATTTGGACAAGAAGTTTGTTTATTCTAAGGACCTCATATAAAGCAGATAGCATGATGGAGAGGAGCATTCTGGTAGAAAGGAAAAAATTTGAAAGATGCAGCATAAAAAACTGGAAGTAGAGTCTTAAGTTCTGGCAATACCATGTCAGCTTTGCAAATTACTTAAACTCTGAGTCTCAGGTTCCTGATTTGTATGTAACAGTGATAATAGTGTACCACGCACACATTCCACTAGTGCTTTATGCATTTTTAAGGGTCAGAAAATATTATAAATATTTATAGTTCATAAATGGGTTTCTTAAATGATGGCTTCAATTATGTCGTGTATGCTGCTAGTTCCGCATCTGTCCTGTCCCAACTTTCATTTGTATCCAGAATCTGTACTTAACTTCTGGCTTGATAGCTCTACTTGGATATTCAACAGACATCTGAAACTCAGAAGGCCCCAAACTGAATCATTATTCTCATTTCTTGGTGCCTGTTTTTCCTAATTTTTCCCTCTCTCTGTGAATGGTATTACTACCAACATACTTCCTAAGACAGACTCCTCAGAATTGAACCACTGTCTTTCCTCTCTCATTTATCCCCTCTTCCAGATGATAACGATGTTATGTTAATTATAACTTATTTTTTTTTAAGTTAAAGAAATTTTTATTGAAGTATAGTGAGTTTACAATGTTGCGTTAATTGCTGGTATACAGCACGTGATTCAGTTATACATATACATATTTATTTTCATATTCTTTTTCATTATAGGCTATTACAAGGTATTAAGTATAGTTCCCTGTGCTGTAGAGTAGGACCTTGCTGTTTATCTATTTTATATATAGTAGCTAGTATCTGCAAATCCCAAACTCCCAATTTATCCCTCCACCACGCCCCTTTCCCCCCTGGTAACACAATTCAGTTTTCTATGTCTATGAGTCTGTTTTGTAAATAAGTTCATTTGTCTCATTTTTGAAGATTCCACATGTAAGTGATGTCATATGGTATTTTTCTTTCTCGCTTACTTCACTTGGTATGACAATCTCCAGGTCCATCCTTGTTGCTTCCATTTATTATTATTTTTTATTGAAGTATAGCTGGTTTACAGTGTGTTAATTTCTGGTGTACAGCACAGTGATTCAGTATACATATATATATTTCTTTTCATAATAGGCTATTACAAGGTATTGAATATAAATTGTAACTTCTTAATTGCTTTCCTTCATCCTCAAAACAACTGTCTTGATTCTGTTACCATTAATAATTGCTTAAATTACCTCTAGAAACTTCTAACATTGACCTTCTTTCTCAGAGCCTTTCAAATCCTTTTTGAAACAATTTAGAATGATCTTTCTATATTACTTCATTCCCCTGCTCATAACCCTTCCATGACTCCCCATTCCCCAATCCATAATGTCTAAACTAGATAGTTTATTATGATCTGACCTTTGCTTACCACCTCACAACCTTCACACGAGTGTCTTTCAAACAGTAAATCATGATACTGTAGTGTCTCATGACCTTTATGTTAGTGGGTGTTGACTGATACTTTAAAATGAAAAACAATAGGAATAGAAAACGGAGTGCATTACTTGTAGTCTGGCTCAGTATTGGATCGTGACATTTTGGTCCACACATCCACACTGATACATACGTAGAGAGTCTAGGTGGAAAATTTCTTTCTTATTCTGACACCTAGAATCCTCTATCTTACTGTCATTTCTGTGTGCTGACAACCGAAGTAGACTGCTTCTATCTTCCTCAACAGATTGTGGTTTTTCTTCCTTTGGGGATTTCTAGCCCCTCTTCCTGAAATGCCCTGCTCCTCTTGACCTGCACAACTCCTAGTCTTTCTTTATTGATTTAGCTTCAGAGTCACCTCTTCGGGAAAGTTATTTTGATCCTCCCATAGTCCCCAAAGCAAGACATAATGTCACTTCTAAGTAATCCTGTAATAGTCCATGCTTATACATATTTGCTTTCTATTACACTATGTTGTCATTTCCTATTTAGGGATTCTTTTCTCATGAGGCTAATAGCTCCCTGAGAACGGGGAATGTGTGTTACTATCATCATTTTGATTTCATCGTCCACAAAATTTACAGATCAGACGAGATAATCTCCAAAATCCTTCCCAGCTCTTAATTTCTAGATAAATCCAATTCTTGGACCTGACATTTTAGGGGATATTTATGATAAATTGCATAGGTATTGACTGATATAAATTGGCCATCAATGTGGCTGAGCTACTATTTATGATTTGGTAGTTTAGACATGTTTGTGTCTGTTACTGATTGAATCTCATACAGTTGTGACATGAGACATTTTCTCCAATCATCTCTAGCTGTTACTGATATGTAAGATGGAAGGAAAAATTTTAAACTTCTAGGATTGGATGGGAGCACAGAGGCTGTTTCTATAGGTCAGCAAACTTGCTGATAAAAATATGAAAAACTTACTCAGCCATGTGTCCCCAAATATCTCGTTGTCTGGTATAATGAAGATATCATATCTCATTGTCATTTCTGTTTTAATCCAGATGTTATATGTTTTATATGCATACACTTAACAGTGCCCTTGCACCACAGATACTTTAAATGATAAATGATATGTTTCTCAACATCCAGTCATCCGGATACCTAATAAACTATCCTTCCCGTAGGATTTTCAATAAACTAAAGTTATTATGTTTCCCCAAGGGAATTTTGCAACTATAGAATTAATGACAGTGCCAGAACTACCAATTTTGTTAAGGCCAAGAGCAAAAGGGGGGAAAAAAGCTTTAGAAAACTAACTACTTACCTAATGAAAACAAATCAATGGTTAGAGAAAGGACATTGTTATAAATGCCCTAGCTCTGCTGACTCACCAGCCATTTTTCTCTTTAGAAGGAAAAAAAATTCCAAGGGAATCCTTCAGGGCAGGCATTTTCTTCTCTGAATTTTCCTAATACATATTTTTATTTATAAACTTAGATTGCCAGGGACTGTTTGAAATTCACTGACTTTTATAATTCTAAGTTTGAGATGCCTTTGTAGTTCAGTTATGACTTGAGGTCCTAGATTTATTCAAAGAACTGTAGGAGCTTTGAATTAGATCATGTCCCTTTTTTTGTTTTTGTTTTTTGTTTTTTTTGGTGGGGGGGTTGGGGAATTAGGTTTATTTATTTATTTTGTAATGGCGGTACTGGGGATTGAACGCAGGACCTCATACATGCTAAGCATACACTTTACCACTTGAGCTATACCCTCCCCCCAAGAGGGTTTCTGATTTCATTAGGTCAAGACCATTCTCTTCTTTCAAGGAAGCCAGGAGAGAATTTAGAAATATTTGTTTCATTTTACCTCAACCTTCATCCGTTCATTCAGTCAGTAAATCTTTATTTAGCACCAGTCGTTTAGTAGGCTGTGTTCTAGGCACTTGAGATCAGGGAACAGGCAAAAATGCCTGCCCTTGTGAATCTTACATGCAGTAGATTCCTGGGTCTGGCTTTGCATAATCTAAGTGATCTATTACTGGACTTTCTTAAATGTAAGTGCCTTCTACTTGTGAGATAAATGCAGAAGATATTTCACCCAGATCGGATTTAATGAAATCTCAGAAAGCTGTATTAATTAAGGTTGAGTTATATAATTTTAAGATACAGGGAGGTATATTAATGATTCCTCTTTGTATTCCTATGACCATGATGTTAAACATTTTTAATATTTTATTACTAATACACACACAGAGTTTGGTTCAGTGAAAAAAACCACATAGATAAGTGACATATATTTGCAGTTAAAAGATCTGGATTCCAGTTTCATAGTTCCTGTTCATAATTGGACACTTTCCTGGAAGCTGACTTTCTTTCTTTCTCTCTCTCTCTCTCTCTTTCTCTGTCTCTCTTCCTCCCTCCCTCCCTTCCTTATTGAAGCAGTCAGTTACAATGTGTCAGTTTCTAATGCAGCAAAATATCCCAGCCATGCATATATATACATATATTTGGTTTCATATTCTTTCTCATTAAAGGTTACTACAAGATATTGAATATACTTTCCTGTGCTATACAGAAGAAATTTGTTTTTATCTATTTTTATATATAGTGGCTAACATTTGCCAATCTCAGACTCTTTATTAAGCTTTTAAAAACTGGAGTTCTCTTTCCTTATTAATAGAGTGGTAAAATTCCTAGACTTACAAAATAGTTAGGGGGCCATGTAGGAAGACTTTCTGTTCACTTGTGGCATCCTTCATGCTACATTTCTGAGAGCTTGGCAGTTCATTCAACTTCCTTTTAAACCCACCTAATGATGGGAATTTCATTTTTTTTTCTTTTAATGGAGGTCCTGGGGATTGAACCCAGGACCTTGTGCATGATAAGCACACACTCTGCCACTGAGCTATTCCCACCTCTCGGGAATTTCATTCCTTTAGATGAAACTTCATTCTAATATTAGCCTTAATAGTGTTTTCTCTACTAATCTGTTTTCTGAAAAATCTGTTTTCTGAAACATTCACTAATGGATTTTAATTCTTATGTAAAGTATCCCATGTACCAGCTCGCCATGGCTTTCCTTTGACTCTTCTTACTTGGGGGTCATTCCATATCCCTTATCTTCCCTTTCCTGGCATGATTTCTAGTTCTTCCTCATTTTGGCCATCTTCCAGAATGAGGCGAATCGCCTTTCTGTAGTTCAGTGTTCCTGGAAAACTGTAGATTGCAGAACTGGATGTATCATCCTAGATGTGACCTGTCTAGTCTAACTCATCACCAAATTCTCGACAGTCTGTGTGTGCATGTATGTCCTATATGTGTGCTGTATGTTCATAACTTTTTTCCCATCAAGCCCCAGCATGATGAGCTTGTGGGGAGCTACACCTGCAATGCATATAAATTTTAGGGTCATATTTGATTGAAGTGTCACAATGGAAAGCCAATGATAGGGTTAAATCCACACGGTCTATAATGACTTTAGTTATTACCCCAGGGATTCCATGTGCCAATTACCTTGTTAAATATTCACCAACCATGGCAAGTGCTGACAAGGAAATTTGCACCTCCGAGTCTAGTAAAACGTGAATTATGAAAAAAAAAAAAGTGTTCTGGTTTTACTTAAGGGGTAAGGAATTTTTTTTAAAAGAATGTATTCTCTAAGGACACTGAAATTCAAGACAATGAAGAGAGCAGACTTACTCTTGAATATATCAGATGTTTCTGTGTTAGTCTCATGATCGACCACTTGGCCCACGAGGATGATCTGACTGTTAATCAAGTATTTATGTTGTATGTAAAAAAAAAAAAAAGGTAAAGCCAGGTTTGAAGGCTAAAACAGAAGAATCCAGACAGAACAATAAATAGTGGAGGAGTTAATTATGAAAAGAAATTATTCTCCTTAGAGAAGATGTGCAGAGTGTCTTAGTCACTTCAGGCTGTAAGAATAAAGTACCGTAGAGTGAACAACTTATAAACAACAGAATTTATTTCTCGCAGTTCTAGAGGCTGGCAAGTCCAAGATCAAGGCACTAGCAGATTTGGTGTCTGATGAAGGCCCCCTCCCTGGTTCTTAGATGGCCGCCTTCTTGCTGTGTTCTTACATGGTGGAGAGGTGAAAGAACTCTCCGGGGTCTCTTATAAGAGCACTAATCCCATTCATGAAGACTCTACCTCATGACCTGATCACCTCCCAAATACTCCACCTCTTAGTACAGTTACCTCGGGAGTTAGGTTTTAGCATATGAATTTTGGGGAGGGACACAGACATTCAGTCCATAACACATAGTGTAGTAAACACCACTAATGTGTGTTTCTGATGGTCCTCAAAATGCCAAGGCCAAGAAGAAAAATGAAGCTTAAATCTAAACCATCATCATTTAGAAGCGTCAAGGTTACTGGTTGTAGGCAACAGAATAAAAACTATGTAACTTTGGGGAATAATTAGCTATTCATTTGTGATATACTATATTAATCTGCAATTAAACAAACCATCGTACTCGGAATTGTCACAGAGCTGATACAATCAGGTGTGGGTAAGTGGCAAATGTCAGTTTTTAGTCTTTAATCCTTGCATTATACAAAATATCAGTCATGTTCTCTCAGGACAGATCTATACACATCTTTCCTGTGGCCATAAAGTTCGTGTAATGTCATGGCAAGTCCTGAACTGATCTCTGTGTGTATATATTAGATGGCATTTGTATGGAGGGGAGGTTTTGGGTTTTTTTTTTTTGAGTAAAGGTAGGTTTATTTAGAGATACACACTGCAGAGTGTAAGGCAAGAGAAAGGCAAGGAAAGAGGTGTGGGAATTGGGTGCTCAGGTTAAAGTACAAGTAGGTACACACTCCATAGACAGAGTGCAGGCTGTCTCCAAAGGGGAGGGAGCGCAAAAGGGCTGCTAGGCATGGTGTTCTCAGTTTTTATGGTCTGAGTAGCTTCACACGCACCTACAGGTGGGACCATTCCAACTGCCCAGGGGAAGGGGCTGGGATTCCCAGAAATTGGGCCACCGCCCATTCTTCGGCCTTTTTTGGTTAGCCTTGGGACTGTCACGGAGCCTGCGAGCATGTTATTTATCACATTGTTACAATGAGCATATAATGAAGCTCAAGGTCTACCAGAAGTCAAACCTCTTAATCCTCAAGGCCAACTAGGAGTTGAATGTTCCACATTTTGGTGTCAAATTGCTGTCATTCCTTGACTGGCTGTGCTTTGCCCTCTTGCATCCTGCCTCATTCCGCCCTCAGAGATTTTACTCCTATAAAAGTTTTTTTATTTATTTTATTTTAGTTTTTTTTTTTTTTTTAAAGGTGAGGAGAGGCTTTCCTTTTCGACAACCAAGAGTAGCAACTGGTATGGAAGTGGAGGGTGAAGGCACTGTAAAGTACAGGATGGTGGTGTTTCTCTCATTGGCTCCGAGAGATTTGATTTTTTTTTGAAATCTGACTTTGTTATAAAATGAAATATGTACACTAAAAATTCAAGCAATATAGGAAATAATCTAAAAATGAATAAACTCAAACTGTTACCAGAATTCATCAGTGCTAATATTTTGGGAATCATTACAGACATCTCTTATAATAAGGTGAACCCTCTGTATCTATGACTTCTGTATCTGCAGATTCAACCAACTGCAGATGGAAAAAAAATTTTTTTTTTAAATCCAGAAAGTTTCAAAAAGCAAAGCTTGAATTTGCCATGCACCAGCAACTACTTACGTAGCATTTACGTTGTATCGGGTATTAAAAGTAATCTAAAGATGATTTAAAGTATATGGGAGGATATGCGTAGGTTATAGGCAAAGTCTACGACATTTCTTATGAGGGACTTGAGCGGCCCCAGATTTTGGTATTTGTTGAGGGGTCCTGGAACTCATCCCCTGTGGATACTGAGGGATGACTGTATACATACAGATAGAAAAATGGATAGAGAGAAATAATTTTATAAAAACTGGATCATATTATACATGCTAATTTAAATAAAACTATTAAATTGATTTATTTAATTGAAGACAAGGAAAATGAAGTGAAACTGAAGCTATTGTTTATATTCTTCAAATGTACCAGTTCCTAAAGTATATCCATTTAAGACAAAAGATTATATAAAGAAAATAATTTGCTCCCATTGTGCCCTTTTTAAAAGCTAGGTCTCACTTTTAGGTGGTATTAGTTTTACTCTTTTATTAAAGATAAGGTGGTTAGCATTCTTAAAATTTATTCTACCTTTTGATTTTTGTTGTACATTTATTTTTTTACTTTGAGAAGATTTATAGTAGACTTTAAGTTACATACTGATTTTATAAGCTACCCTTTAACTTTACAATCACAAGCAAATTTATTAACATTTATTATGTTTTTAGATGCTGGATATTTAAACAAGTTGGGGTAAATTCTGTAAGCAAGGAGGAACTCTTTAGAATTCTTCATCCCTTTTCCATTCACCACTGGAATTATTTTTTTTTTTAATTCCCAGAGAGCTGCATAGTGAATCCATGCACAATTTGAAGACAGAATGGAATCAATACTGCAGGAAGACAGAAATAGTTTTGAATTCTCTACCAATCCCCCAATCACAGTCCGTATTTGATAACTAGTTTACTGGCAGAATTGTTCGAATACCCTGTTATCTGCATATAGACTTCCTTTTGTTCCTTCCATGTGTCTAGGGAGTAGTTTCCAAGTAAGGGTTAGTATTGATAATATTTAACATACTAGGTTGTACGCACAAAACCATGTATGTTGAACTTTATTTGAGGTTTAAAGGATTTTTAAGGGTAACTTTGACCTTAATATGAATCTTACCTTTCACATGTATTAACCTCCAAGTTAAGAAGTCACAGTCCTATATAACATTTAATAGTGCAATTGCATATGAACATGTATGTAGGTGTATACGTATATACATATGTGTATGTGTATATATGTGTGTATATATTTGTATTTGTGTGTATATGTGTGTGTGAGAGAAGCTGACAGAGTGTTTGTAGTAATTGATCATTTAATAGATTCAGTCTAAATCTGTATTTAATTTCAATATTCCCCATCAGTCCTTTTTTATCTCTTGGGTTCCTGAACTTTTTTGTAGAGTAGTCTTTCAAAAAAAGTATTGAGGAATTGACTTTTTTCATGTTTAAAAACATTATTCTCTTGCTGATCTTTTTTTTAATTGATGTATAGTCAGTTACAATGTGTCAGTTTCTGGTGTACAGCATCATGTTTCAGTCATACATATACATATGTATATTCCAGTATAAGGGCACTTTTCTTCCTTTGCCACTCCCTCCCTGAGGGACAGGTCCTGCACTGATTTCATTTTTCTTCTTTTTTCTCCTACTGGTTTTGTGAGGAATCTTCTTGTATTTCGAAGTGAGAGATACCCTGCCAAAGTTCAGTAGGTGTTCTGTGCGAATTGATGGGCCTGTAGATGTAAGTTTCACTGTATTCGTGGGAGGCTGTGTGTCCTTCTACTCCACTGTCTTGGCATCGCCTGTTGCTGATCTTCTTAAACAACATGTCCAGATATCCTAGGCTCAATCCTCAGAACTAGTAGACAGTGTTCCATTGCCCTCTGGCATTACCTCCTCCTGTGGAGAATCTCAGGAAAGTCTGTTTCCCCCTTGATAGGTGACTTGATATTTCTGCCTAGATGCCTGAAGAATTCTTGATTTACATCTGAAGGCTTAATGAATCTTTGTATTAGAACCTCTTCAAGTTTTTGCTGGCGTGACCTTCTGACTTTAAGATTCTGTTCTTCATTCTTTTACATAATACTTTCATTAGTTATTAGGGAATTCAGCTGCATGCTTGAATTACTGTATTCCTTGTTGGTGGAACATCAGTTATACCTACGATTTTCTTTTCAGATAGGGAATCTGCAGCAGTTATTCTCTGTAACTTTGAATATCAAATAATGAAATTGTCTTTCTTCTGTGTTAACATGGGAATGGCAACTGGGTAAGATTTAAAATTTTAAAGCTCTGCTCCAAACTCTCTTTGTATTGTTTTTGTTTTTGATATATGGAAATAATCAAAGATATACCATAGTAGAGATAATAGTGTAATGGACCCGATTTGTCTGTTTCTCAGCTTAAAAAGTTGGCCTACGTAACTGATAACGTAGGCCACGGTAGAGTCAGGAGGACTAGAATTGTTCTTCTGTGTAAAGAATTAGAAGACTGGAAAAGTAGATGTAACAATAGTTTTCAGACATTGAGCAACAGGAAATTCAGGACTGTGATCTCTGGGAAAAGGTAAAAAACTGAGGGAAGCCTTGTGCTGGCCCTGGCCTATTGCCCGGAGGCATTTTCAGTCCTGCCTGGTAGTGACGGGAACCTGCATCCGAGTTCCCCGGAGTCTCTTCCTGAGAACTAAACTGTGTGTGTGCGCGCCTAGTGAAATTCCACGTAGCTGAGTAAAACTCAACCAGAAAGCTGTAAGCCGAACAGCTCCCAGAGGTGACACGTGGCTGATAGTTAGCAGCACACTGCCGTCCCAAGCCCAGCTGTCTGTGGATTCCTGGCATCACCTGCCAGACGTGAGAGAGAGCGTGCCTTCAGATGGTTCCAGCTCCCAGCCTCGGAGCCGTCCCGGCTGACACTGTAGGGAGCAGAGACAGGCTCTCTCAACTGAGCCCTGTCCACATTTAAAATTCATGAGCAGAATAAATGTTTTAAACCAAAAACAATCTCCTGCCACCTCTTCCTTGGCACTAGATACCCAGGACACATCCTCTGTGCGTTTCTCAGTTACTGTGTTGTTTCCAAATGCCAAGGGAAGAGTGGTTCTCTGGAGAGTGAGTCTCTCCTGTAGCTCACACTTACCTCCAGTACTTGCCCTTCTAGGTCACGGGAACCTCCTCATTCCAGAAAGTGCTTCTCTGCCTTGGGGTGATGCTAAATCCCTGGTCAGGAGATGGATCTCTGGGCAAGCACTGCCAGAAAGTTTTCTCTTTGGTGAGTCTCTCCCTCTGGAATACTCTCTGGATGAAATTGTCCTCAGAGCAAAAAAGTGCCCTGACAGAGTCATCCCATTCCCCCTGCATGTGTTCCAAGTTCACAGGCGGGTCTCACTTTCCTCATTTCCTATCAGACAGCACTCGTTCTCTTAGCCCGAGCGGTGCTGTCCCTTAGGGACTTTGCTTCAGTCTGAGCTTCACGTTATACATTTGAAACTATTTCCTAGTTCACCTTCCGAGCAAAGATGTCCTTACTGTTTTTCCCTTTGGTCATACATGTCGCTTTTTTCCCCTGTATTTTCCAAGTAATGTATTATGACCAGATACTGTTCCTTCAGTGGGAATGAGCGTGCGCGCGCGCACACACACACGGAGTATGGGAAAAGTTTCATGTACTTCAAAAAACCCACTACAAAGAGAATTTAAGCACCAAAGATAAACTGGGAAAATACTATCTACAGATAGGGTAAAATTAGGGCATGTCGTAGCCTAAGCGCTGCCAACATTTGGAGTGGGACCACTTCCGGTTGTGGGGCCTGTCCTCTACATTGTAGGGTGCTTAGTAGCATCGCTGGTCTCTACCAGCCAGATGCCAGGAGTAGACCCCTTGTTGTCACAAATCAAAATGTCTCCAGCCAATACTAGTATCCCACGTGCTATGCAAACCCCCCTAGTTTGGAACCATTGATGCAGGGCTAATCTCCTTTATTAGTTAGGCTGGGCTGTGTTACATTAGTTATGTAAGGTCTCAACATAAAATGTTTATTTTTACTTACATCACAGTCCTTTGCAGGTCAGCTGTCTCTTTTCTGTGGCTTTTCCCCAAGGAAGGCTATCTGGGATGGCTTCCATATTGATTATTTAGACCTCTGCCTTGAAATTTCAGGCTTCCTTTTTTCAATTTTTACCATCTCAAGAGTTCTTCCCTTCTTGCTCTATGGATAAGAGAGAGAATTCACAACACTTTTAGCTGCTTTAGACTAGAAGTGATACAGACCTTATAATGTGCATACTTTAGAAAATTGAGCTAAAGTTAACCTAGAACATTATGTTAGTTTTGGTGTACAACATAATGATTTGATATTTGTATATATAGTAAAATGATCACTACATTAAGTCTAGTTTACATTCATCTCCACACATAGTTTAGATTTTTTGTATGTGTGATGAGAACTTTTTAAAGGTGAACTCTCTTAGCAACTTTCAAATATACAGCACAGTGTTATGAACTATGGTTGCCATGCTGGACATCACATCCCCAGGACTGACTTATTTTGTAAGTGCAAATTTGTACCTTTTAATGCTCATACTTTTTGATTTAGTAATACCACTTATAGAAACCTATACTGTATTAAAGAGAAAATCAGATATCTAAGATAAATGGGAAATGATTTTTATTATAGCAATTTTAAAGGAATAAATACTAGAAGCAACAAATAGATGCAAAGTCAGGGAATGAGTCAGTACAAAATTTCAGACATCCTCCTGATCCATCTTCAGTTCTAATCACTTGAAAATAGTTAAAAGGAATCAAAAACCGTTCACATTTTCAGCTTTATGGTAAGAAAAGCTGGAATGGAGAACAGGCCAGGACCTCTGGCCTCCATTTCATAACCTAGATCTTGGGATGTTCTTGACTGTAAATAATTTTATCAGTAGGTCAGAGAGGATGGAGTGAAGACATTCACACCTGGGATGGGCCTGAGAGAGAGATCTTGTTCTTAGGTACCACTGGTAATGTAGCCCACTGGGCATCAGGCTCCAAGCAGGCTCCATTCAGAGATAATTCATTCCTCTTCCTACAGAGGATTGGTGGACAACTGGATAGGTCAGACGTTCCATGGTGATACTGCCCCCTCCTGGACAATGATGCAGAAATGTTCTCAGCGTCTGACAGAATTTAAGGGCTGTGCATGTGTGGCTGGCATAGGGAGACATACACTTAATTCTACATGCACAGATTAGCCACAGATGAGTATCATTCCAGGTTAAAGGTGGCATCAGATTAAAGGGTTCAAACAAGGAGCAAGGGCTGGGGAAATGGTGATATCGAATATAAAGGCCTCTTCAGTTGTGGGTCAGCTAGACAAGCAACATTAAAAAAAAAAAGGAGGGGGGAGAGACCGTTCCTATGTGTCTGGGGGCTGGAGAGGGCGGCAAGTGTGAGTAGAAATGAGTTGCAAGGTCCGGGCAGTCAGCACTCGGCAAATCTACAATGGAAACTAGACTACTAACGTTTATTGAGCCGCTCCTATGCTAGGATTTCAGCAAATACTTGTGATCATTTATGCAAGTAGAAGCACAGATGTGAATTACTAGCAGAAGGGGAGACTGTGTGTGCCACACATGCCCTTGAACCTCAATGAGAGTCGTTTCCAACTAAACCCGATGTAGATACTACAGGTTGCTGATAGCGGGTCGCAGCTGACTACTGTCGGCTATTGTTGGCCTGGCTACGGTGAGTGAGGCCAAAGGATTGATTTTTTTCTTGGCAGAGACAGTTCGCTGACACCTGATGTGCTTTATAACTTCCATGTCTGCTTCTTAATGTTTCTGCTCCTCCCTCACTGCTGATTTGACAACTGTAATACGGTCTGTTTCCAGCAGGGTATTAACTTTGCTTCAAATTGAACTCTTCATATTCTATGTGTATGGGAAATCAGATAACTCAGCCTTTTCAGAATATATGCTGAATGAGTTAACACATTTCAGAGGGTTCCTACTTGAGTATCTATATATTGTGAGAGCTATTTTTTATGTCTTAATGACTTTTATCTTTGAGCATGGTAGGGTGTAGATCTGGCCTAGAGCAATGGTTCTCAAAGTGTGCTCCCAGACCAGCCTCATCAGCACCTCATCATCATGCAAATTCTTAGGCCCCACCCCAGATCTAATGAACCAGGAACTGTGGGGTGGGATGCAGCACTCTGTTTTAACAAGCCCCCTGGGGAACCGCTGGGCTAGACCCTTGCTTCTCAAAGCATGGGTGGTGGAACTCAAGGCATTACGGTTATGCCGATTAGAAATCTGGAATCTTGGGCTACACTCCAGAATTACTGAGTCATACTGTACACTTAAGATCCCCAGGGATTTCGTGTCCACATTATAGTTAGACAAACACTGAGACCCACCCCAGTGATCTAGTTACTAGGTTTTCTTAAGTCTTGGTTTCAAATGGAACCCATGCCTTGGTTGTTTTCTTAATGCTCTGTCGAAGCGTAATATACATGTACTATACTTTCTGAACACCATCTTGTAGACATGGTATTTTGAAAAAGGCCCTCAGGTGATTCTAATGTGTAGGCAAAGTTGAGTACCCATATTGAGAGGGAAAAAGCATAAAAACCTTCTGTTCTTAATAGCCTTCTTCCTTTATCCATTGAATTCACATTTTAATTTCTCTTTTCTTTCTAAGAGTTGATCTGCAATTGATGGTCAGGTAATTATGCTTGTCTTTCCTTGACAATGTGGACACTAAACACATACACAATTAGGATACTCTAAAATGTGTTACCTTGTCGTAGTATTCTTTGAGGAGTTCTCTCTTGAAGATGCCAAAGATCTGAAAAATTTTGCTCGCTCAACTTCATTAATATTTAGTGAAGAGCCTGAATTAAATTGGGCTGATCACCGAACAGGTGCAAAGGGACCTGCTTAATAAACAGAGTATTTCCATGCCATCAACATAGTTATATTCTTTGTAGACAATTGAATGGGATTTAGTTGGTATGCATGAAACACAATTTCTCTGTTGGCCCAGATGTTGATTAGCAACACTAGAAGTGAGCAGGCCAATCTGAAAATCTGGATGGAAATCTAAAGTTTTTGTTCACAGTCAAAAATATTGGTGGCTCCACTGGCTCAAAGGATAAAAAAAATACTATGCTGTTTAACCTCTTCCACAGCTAATAAGCACCAGAAAAACAGTCTACAGTCAACAGCCTGGGAAGAATGAACAAAGAGCAGCAGTAATCCAATTGATGTGCTTCAAACTCTGCCACTGATACCTTTGCTTACACCGGCTGTTGGGCTAAAAGGAAACAGGAATGGAAAACTAGAAATGAGTATCAGCCTTTGAGCGTACCCACCTTCAGGATTAAAAAGGAAACAAAGGAGACCAAGCAAGCGGCAGTTAGAGCTTTGAGTGGCGCTATTTTTACAGTAATAAGAGACAAGCTGCTTTAAACAACAGGAGCAATTGTTAGTGAGATCTGGGTTCTGAGACCTCATGTTAAATGTGAACAGAAGCATCCATAAACAAGACATACTGACAGACTATCATTTAAACTATGGCTCCCTGTTCATAGTCCCAGTGATTTAAAATTCATCACTAACTGAAACATTCAGTGTTTCCATCTCATAATTTATGCAGGTTCTAAAAGCCTGACATTGCTAAGACTCATGAGCCTCTTAGTTCTTGATTACTTGAAGAGAGCAATTGTAATGAGATGGAAAAAGTAGGGTTGAAAGCTTGCTGGGGCTGAGGACAGATTGTTGGAGTGAGAAACACCAAAAAGTCTGGATGGGCACATTAAGCTTTAAGCATTAAAATCTGGGATCTATTTGCATGCTATAAAAACCTGAAAAGGGTGTGGAGGAAATCAAAACCCAAGACAAAGTAAAAACTAAGCCATATTTTGATTTTTAATGTAATCAACATTTATCCATGAGAAAATAACTAGTTTTAATATGGTAATTAAAGATGAACCAAGTATTGGAACATGCATACATTGCTGGTGGGAATGTAAAATGGTGCAGCCCCTTTGGAGAATTTGGTAGTTCCTCCAAATGTTAAACAGAGTCACCATATGACTCAGCAGTTCCACTACTAGGTATATACTCAAGAGAAATGAAAATCTATGCTCACAGGAGAATAGGTTCATGCATGTTCATAGCGGTATTATTCATAATAGCCGAAAAAGAATGCAACCAAAATGTCCATCAGCTGATGGCTACCTAAACAAAATGTGTTACATCCATACTATAGAATATTGTTAGGCCCAAAAAGGAGTGAAGTACAGATAAATGCTATATGAACAGACCTTGAAAACATTTTGCTAAGTGAAAGAAGCCAGTCACAAAAGACCACGTATTATGATTTATTTTATGTGAAATGTCCAGAGTAGGTAAATCTATAGAGACAGGAAGTAGATTAGTGGTTACTTAGGGCTGGGGGTGCTTGAGGGGCAAAGCCAGTGAATTGTATATTTGAAAAGGGTGAAGTTTATGGTAAGTGAATTATAATATCAATAAAGCTATTAAGCCAAAAAAAAAAAAAGATAAAACTAAGAAGTGATACCACATGCTGATTTCTTCAAAGAAGCTGTGACATGGGGAACAGCAGAAGTGGTATAGAATTTATCTTCCAAAACAAAGGCAATAATGAAGATGAATGAAGACTAGGTAATCATGTCAGCTAGCAAAAATATAAACTTTTTCAGTCAAAGTTTAAACAATGTAGAAAAAGAAAAATTCAGATCATGTCTATAAGGTTCAGATTAGACTGAAGTGAGGAACAAAAAAACCTCAACCAACCAAATTTAACAGCTCACTGAAGTAAACAAAATATCTGTTCTTTGAGGCTATTGTACACAATTGCTGATTTGATCATGCAGTTAATATTTCTGTACATTGCCTGATTTTTTGAGGCAATTCTCATTTTCTTTTATTTTCTTGGTGTACCTAGTTAATATCTCAGGTAGGACAGAATGCATGAGATATTATTCCATGAGTCAAGATTCAGTAATGAATTATTGAATATTACAAAAAAAAAACCCCTTTATCTTACCCAGGAATCCTGGGTATATTTTTTCCAAGGATTTTGGACCTGAGGGGTTTTGAATTTTAGAGGTTAGATTTCTGATGTCTGTCACAGTAGTTACGGAGCTGAAAGTTGAGTCTGTGAAGAGTATTTCTTTTCTCTCCTACCTTCATATGTATAGCCTGGCCCTCAGACAGACTGGTTCATAGAGCAGGGTGGGCTGTCAATGGGGCCACATCATATGGGGATGGAATGATAATATAAACAAACGTATACAAATGAAGTAAAGGTTAATAGAAAGCAGGGACACACATATTCTAGCTAATTCCACTCAGATGGGTAAGTCTCCAGAGACATTTGGAAGGGGTTTGTGTGACCAAAAAAAAATTGATGAGGAATATGATCAGGAATATAATTTGGATCACATATTAAATGAGTCATGTGAAATGGTGTACATATGACAGTTTTGGACACTGCAGATCTGCTAATTCTCCAGCTTACTTTGGCTAGTTGCTGTAAGTAATAGATCATGTAGTAGATTTGCTACACTTTCTCATAGGTTCTCATACTCATTCTCATCTCTGATTGAAGGAAACCTAGGAACCCAGAGCTGAGTCATCAGTTACCTTTCGTTTAGAGGTAGCTTTTTCAGTGCTCAGCATTTGTTTAATGGAGACTAAAACAATCCGGAAATGGGCCAGTGGAACTGGAAGGTGTCATGGAATTCTAAATGAAATGTGTTATAATCATTTGTGCTTTTGTATTTTATAAGCTAAATCTTGTGGGATATAATAGGCTCATTATCAAAGTATTTTGGAGGGCTAATATGTCAACTTCCTAATTACGATAATAGGCATTCACAAATTATATTTAGCCTATTTGATAATTCTCAGTATTAATTTGGATTTTTTTCATAGCCCTTTTCTCTGGGTTGAGAGGACTTGGAGTAATAAGTATACAACTAAGTTTTTCTACAAAAATCAGAGTCCACTAGAATTCTTGTGCCCTGAATGAATATGTAATGGCAAAGGAAATTAGAAAGTAGATTAATATAGTGGATCTCAATTATGGGGTTTCAAGCTTATATTTTGGTTCCTGGGAATGAAAACTGGAAGATTCGATGCAGAAACCTTGAAACTCAGTTATTTACTGTTCTTTTTCACCGAGTACATGGGTTTAATTTGTTGATGGAAGTGCTGTATGCCTTTAATATTTTGGTGTTGCTCTGGGACTAGTTTGGATTTCTTTTTCTTTCTGGACAGGCTGGGCTCAGGTGAGGTTGGCACAATAGATCATGTAGACCTGTACAGTTTCAAGCCAACCTCAGGATAGCTGGGCCACAGGTCCAAATGAACAAAAAGAAAGACTTATGAAAGGAGATTTAAAGTCTTTCTGGGGGGAGAGTACCACTGTAACTTAATCACGTACACAATATATAGCATGGCAGTTTTTAAAGTGGATAATTCTAAAGGGAACTCAAAAGAGAAACAAAAAGTGACATAATAAGCTCTCATAGTATAAAGATAAGGAAAAGTAGAACTGAGTTGGAAAAAGAAATACGAATTTGTGACCTTCTGACTTTCCTCTCTTTTTAATGGATCTCTTTCTTTTGCAATAAAGTGACCTAAGTCTTCTCTGGCTCCATTTTGAACCGAGCGTTATATTCCACTAAAAGGAAAAATTTCCCATTTGGGGGAGAAAAGGTACAGATGAGCTTGGAATACCTTTTTATCATGAGAAAGCTAGGATTCATTTAGAGAAATATTTGTAAACGTTTAGAAGGACAAAGTGGTTGACATAGAGGACTGTGATTTGCCGAGTAGTGAAAATTCGACACTAAAAAGAGATAAAATGATTAAACTAAAATAATGAGTTTAGGAGAAGTCCTCGTTTCATGTTGATACTGTAAAGAATGAGAGAATTCAGAACTTGTTAAATGTAATTATAATGCACCAACTATAGTTTATGAATTTCTAATAGTGTCTATAAAATATGGTATATATCAATTAACATAAGTTAGATAATTCCTACACTGGACTACTGATAAACCATAAAGCTGTAAAATGTAGACTTTTTAAAATAGAATAAAAACGTTAATATGAGAATGCTGAGTGGGAAGTAGAATGGAAAGTAATCAGAGGAGCTTTAAAAGGGTAATTTATTGTATAGAATGGAATAGCATGAATGTTATCTTATAGAAGAAAAAGGAGTGACTTTATAAATTTAAAATAAATTTTAGAGATTAGGCTGACCTTTGGGAAGAGGGAGAGAGGGAGAGAAAAAAAACAAGCAAAACTATGGAATAGTTTGCAATTTTTTTGGCCACAGAAATGAAGGCAGTGAAAAACATAGTAAAGGTCAAACTAAATGGAATTATTATCCAGATTGAGGGTGTATTGTGTATGTTCCAGTTTTGTTACAGTGACAGTGGGTTCCAATCCCCATGCTAATGGAAACATGATTAAAGGAAAAATCACATTTAAGTGGCATTTGTTGAGAAGTGAGGATAAATGCTGCTTAATTTTTTTTTTTTGATCTAGATGTAAAGTCTAGGACCAAGTTGGGCAAAGATTTGTATGGGAGACAGAGCAGTAATGTCATTTGAGGAATCAGAGCTATGTATGAAAAGGTGAACATAAACCAGCATACCTAATGAGGTTTCTAGGTACTGCAGACCTGCTTCTGTTCCCATTCTCTCTGCTCAGATTCGTCGGGTTTTCAAATAGCATGGTTTATCTATGCAGTCTTAGACATTGTACTTGCTGGTTTCACTGCTTGGAAGAATCCCTTAGGAACTCAGCCTGGAGAAAGACTGGCTCACTTGGTTTGAGTTGAGAGTGATATAAGCAAGCAGGAGGGTTTGGTCCTGTCACTCAAGACAGAAAGGAGTAGAACAGGGGACGAAGAATCACAATGCCTTTTAGTAAATCCTCGCTATCAAATATCAAAAGGCTAAGCCAGAATTAGATGTGTAGGCTCCTTAAATATTGGCAGATAAAAGTTTCATCTCCTCATATCACATGTGCAATCATGAGGCCTGATGTGCTGAAGTGATTCACACAAGATCACCCAGGTGCTTAAGGGCAGAGCATGCCCTTTGGCTTTTCAGTTCAGCATTCTACCTCCTGTAATGCTAACAAAGAACAAAGAACTTCAAGGGTGATCTGAAGATGACATTTTAAATGTTAACAGTTCCCCACATATAAATGATTTACACACAAAGATAACCGACGATTTAGAAAAGAGAGTAAATCGGGAGAAAAATATTAATATGACTTATGTCAGAAATGCACAGACAGAGTAGTTTGTCTGAATTTTACCAAAGTTGGTTCCATTCACGGTGTTAATGATGTGTAGAAATACCCAAATGCATCAAAATTTAATCCTGGCAAATGAGAGAGGCTGGCTTGATTTAATGGAAAATGTGATTTCTAAAATATAATTAAAATTAATGGAGCTTTATTACTTTCAGAGAAACATAGTAACTAGTCATCATATAAAGTATTTTTATTTTTTGTTGTGCCAAATTACTCACATCAGAATAGTTACTAATTAGTATTTTATTCCATATAGGGACTACAAAATTAAAAAAAATAGTTCTCTTTGATATGTGAAATACTTCTCTTGCTTTTTTAATATTCCTGATTTACTGTGAAAATTGCTTTTACAAATAATTGCATAAGTAAATGCCTCAAAACTCTGTATTTTAACTTTTATGAATTATATTTTAATAAGCTTTTATTGAGCTCTCATGTGCAAAAAGAAAGTAGGTGTTGAGCTCAATGAATTATCACAAATTGGGCACACATGTCTAAACACTACCCAAGTCAAGAAATAATAATTTACTAGCACCTCTGAAACCCACCTTTGGCCCCTTATTCACTAGTTCCTCCATCCCCAGCAGTATATGAGCACTGTCCTTATACCATAGATTAATTTTGCCTATTTTTGAACTTTCATAAGGGATCATATGGTAGATATATGTATTTTTCCATTTGGCTTTATTTGCTCAACTTTGTGAGATTCATCCATGATATTGCTTGTGTAAGTAATTCATTCCTTTTCTTTGCTATACAGTTTTCCACTAAATGATTCCACCATGATTCACTGTCAGTTTTACTGTTGAAGGACTTTTGGATTGTCTCCTATTTCTGGCTGTTATGAATACTGATGTTTCAAATGCTCTTGAGCATGTTTTTTTGGTGCACTTAGATACCAATTTTTGTTGGATACATCAATAAGAGTGTGATTGCTAGATCAAAGTGTATATGGTCAGCTTTAGTAGATACCCAAAGTTGTTGTACCAATTTATACTCCCACCTGCAGTGTATTAGAGTCCAGTTAGCACATATGTATGTCTTAGAATTGTCAAATTTTGTAATTTTAGTACTTTGACAGGGTGTGTAATATGCCACTGTGGTCTGAATTTGCACTTCTGTGATTACTAAGGAAGTTGAGAAACATTTATATGTTTATTTACTACTCATGGTCATTTTGAAAGGATCTCTTCATGTGTCTCTTCCATTTTAACATCAGCTTCTGGTTCTATATCTTTTTGATATGTAGGAATTATTTTTATATTATAAAGATTCTTTATATATTATATATTCTTTATATATTATGGTATGAGCTCTTTATCAGTTACGTGGTTGCAAATATTTTCCCCTAGTCTCAGTCTTAACTTTTTGCTTTCCTAATATCTTTTCATTAATAAAACATCTTAATATTAATCTAGTACAATTTATTAATCTGTTACTGTATTGTTAGTGCTTTATGTATCCACTTAAGACATCTTGGCCAGGTAATGAAGATGCATTCTAAAATTTATTTTATCTTTCCATTTAGATTTATAGTCCATGTATTTAATGAATGGACATAGGGTCATTTATTATTATAAGATGATTCCTTCCCCACTGCTCTTCACTACTCAGGAGTCCAGACGTGTATGTCTTTTATGTAGTTTCTATTATGTTCTATTGTTTTATAAGCTATCCTTGAAAGAATAACGCACTCTCTTAATTAGTGAAACTTCATAACAAGTCTTGATAGCGAGTGGAGTAATTCCTTCAACTTGTTTGATTCCCCGAGGATTTTCTTGGTTTTTCTTGACCCTTGACATTTTGATATGAAGTGTAGAATAAGTTTATTAATTTCCACAGATAAATTTCCATAGATGCTAGGCTTATAACAGAAATTCTGTTGAATACAGATCATTCTGAAGGAGAATTGCTATCTTTCAGTATTTAGTGCTCCAACTGATGAACATAGTCCTTCATTTATTTAGATCTTCTTTATCTGCTCTTAGTAATACAGTATTTTGTGTAGAGGTCTTGCATATAGTTTGATTTATTTCTATTTTATCATCCTATTATAAGCAGTATTGTTTTAAAATAATTTTGAAAACTGTTCACTCAAATAAAACATACATACATAAAAGTGAATATATCTTATATATCCAGCTTGGGGAACTTTCACAAACTGAACACACTTGTGTAGCCAGCTCTCATGACAAGAAAGAGAACTTTACCAAAAGACCTCAGTGTTCTCCCTTACAGCACCTACAGCCCTAAGTATATCCCCTGCCCTGATTTTTACCAGCAGAAATTAGTTTTGCCATAAAACTAGAATCATATAATCTGTCCTCTTCTTGGTGGTTATTCTTTTGCTCAATATAGTATTAATAACTCATTCATATCAATACATGTAATTGTAGATCATTTATGCTAATGGTTATATAATGTTCTGTTACAAAATATACTGCAATTTAATTATCCATTTTACTGTTGATAGGCAGTTTGGGTGTACATGCTGGTATTGTCATCCTTTTTTTTTAGCCAACCTAGCTGATGTGGAGTAGTATTTCATTGTGGGTTTAACTTCCATTCTTTCAGTATTGATATTCAGCATTTTCATGTGCTTATTTGCTATATATCTTTATAAATTCTTTAAGTCTTCTCTCAATTTTTTTTCATTGATTTTTAGGACTGTAGAATGCTTTGTGTATTCTGGATACAAATCCTATTTGATATGTGCTTTTTGAATATTTTCTCCCAGTGTGTGGCTTGTATATTTTTTTATGTCTTCTGATGAAGAGAAATCTTTAAAAAATGATGTCGAACTTATTAGTTTCATCTGTTATAGTTAATGCTTTTGTTGTCCTAAGAAAGCACTGACTCCTTCAAGTTTATGAAGATTGTTTTTAATAGTTTCTTCTATAAGTTATATATGTTAGCCTATATATTTAGATCTGTGGCCAATAGTGAATTAGTTGTGTATTGTATGAGGTAGAACAAAGCTTCATGATATTTTTTCAATATATATATTAAGTTATTCTAGGGTAATTGGTCAAAATGCTGTCTCTTTCCTGTTGAATTGTTTTGAAGCCCTTGTCCAAAATCATTACACTGTATAGAACATCTTCAAAATCTACAAAATAGCAAACAGAACTAATAAATGAATTCAGCAGTGTTTCAGAGTAATAAGGCAATATATAAAAATTAAGTTTATTTATATAGACTGAACAATTGAAAAATACAATTTATAAAAATATATAAAATGGCATTGAGAAATATAAAATACTTAGGATCAATTTTAACACAAGATATGAAATACCTCTACATAAATATTAATGCCATTCTAAAAGGATATTTTATATAAGAATAATAATACATTACTTAAAAAAATTAAGAATAACTAAATCAATGTAAATATGTACTATGTTCATGATTAGAAAACTCATTGTTAGCATATAAAATGTCTTCAAATTGATCTATAGATTCAATATAATACCAGTCAAAATCTCAGCAGGTGTTTTTTTTTTTTTTAATTGATTTATAGTTGATCCAGTGGATGTTTTTTATGGAAATTGACAAGGTTACTCTTTAATTTTATGTGGAAATTCAAACAGTATTGGTTTGAAATTTTATTTTCTACCTATTTGTGGTGGTATATAGAAATATAGATGACGAATATTAATCTTACATTTGGGAACTTACTAAATTATAGTTATACTAATATATACTTAATACTGATAATTTAAATATATATTCTTCTGAAGTTTCTAAACAATCACATTATTTTTGACTAGAAAGTATTTTATCTCATTTCTCATTTATTCATTTCTATCCAATTTTTGTTTCTTTTTCTTTCCTTTATAGCACTAAGATCTCGAATATAATACTGACTAGATGCAGTGCTAACAGGCATTCTTATTTTATCCGTATATCAGAGGAAGATGACTATTACCAAATATAATAACTGTTCCAAAAATAACTTTTTATCCAATTAGGCACGTGTCCTTCAATTTCTGGCTTATAAGATTTTTTCCCCCTTCCCTGCATTTGTTGAGAAACTGTAATTATTCTTTTAATATTGATTTTCAAAGTTAAACCAATTTGACATTCTTCTAATAAATTCATTGTGTTCTTAATAGTTTATTCTTTTTATATATTGCTGGATTTGATTTATTAATGCATTATCTAGAATTTGTATGTTGATATTTATGAGAAGAATCAGCCTTTAATTTTCCTTTCTTGTAAAACCTTCATTATGTTTAGGTATCTGGATTATGATAGTCGTAACATTAGTTAAAGAATTTCCCCCTTGCTCCCTATTCTTTGAAAATACTATGCTTGAAATACATGTTATTTTTTTCTTAAATGTAGGCTGTAATTATTGGTTAAAGTTATCTGAGCCAGATATTTTCCTTGTGGTGGGAAATATTCATATTTTCTATTTCTTGTGGCAGATTCAGAAAGTTTTGCTTTACAAGGAAATTGTGTCCATGCCATATAGTTTTTAAATGTACTGACATAAAGTTTTTGATAATTATCTCTTAGTTTTTGAATGTCTTCTTTCCTTCTTGGATCTTTGAGCCTTCCATTGGCATTATTTTCATTGTGCTGGAAAAAATACCCTTGGTACATGTTTCCTTAGGAAAGAGGATCTGCTTATGATGAATTGTGTTCTTTGTCTGAAAATGTCTTTATCTTTTATTTTTGAAGAATATTTTACTGGAAATAGAAATATAAATTGGCAGTCATTTCTTTCAGCCCTTTGATCATATTATCCCAATGTTCTCTGGTTTCCCTCATTTCTATCGGGAAGTCAGCTTTTAAGTCTTATTTTGACTCTTTTAAAGATGATGTATTATTTTACATCTGGACACTTCTTAGATTTTCTTTTTTGTCTTTGGTTTTCATCAGTTTTATTACAATATTTCTAGACATGGTTTTCTTTGAGTTTGTCTTGCTAGAAATTCAGATTCTTTAATCTGTAGCTTGATGACTTTCATCAAATTAGGGAAATTAACAGGAATTATATCTTCAAATATTGCTTCAGTCCCCTTCACCTCTCTGTGAGGCACCAAATTCTAGGCTGACCTTTCTGGATCTTAGTTATACAAATGCTCACTGCCTTGGTAGTTTTATAATGCCTTTAAATAAATACGGATTTTTTGGTTAAATGTTTTGTCCATATTTTCTGGTTGTTCATAATGGATGAATTGGTCTGAATCAACCTATTCTGTCATTGCTAGAACTCAAGATCTATGAAATACAACTTAATAGAATCCACATTAATAGGGTTATTCAAGTAAAACCCTAAAAGGAACACACAATAATTTGTTAGCATTTTATCTGTTAAAAATTCTAACTTTTTGTTCTTGTAATGTTTTATGATATATTAATTTCCTTATACTGTATATTACATATTTTACTAAAAATGTGTAGGTTTAATGTAAACTTTTATTATTTCTATTAGAAGAGTACACTTGTGTTCCTCTAATTTCTCCCTAGAGCTTTCTTAGATAAATGTTGCAATCCAGGCATTGGAACTTATGGGGAAAAATTCTTCTTTACTTTTCTCCCTAGTAAAGTTATTTTGCTTTGTTTCTAAGGTAACCAGAGTACCATCAAAGTACATATGAAACCACAGTTTATCATATAGTGTCAAAATGTGATATCATATGGAAGTGATTTTCCCCCCACATCTCTTGACTACTATTTAAATGATAACTAAAATTGACATGGATTCTTATCATGTTTTTATTTCAAAAGTGTTTTGCATTTCTCCTCCTTAGACTCACATCCACCTGCCACTTACATGCTCAAGCATATCTGGCCTTGTATAACGATGAAAGTAAACCAGTAAGAATTGGTCAGCTAAAAGGTTAGACAGATGGAGTCAGAATTTGTACAGGGAGGGTATAGAGTTAAGAACCAAAATTTAGTAGCTGTTTATTGATTCTTAGGCCCAGACTTTGAACTTATGATTGAGTCATAGAAAGAGAGTGCTGAACTCAAATTAGAAGTAGTGGGCATCAGAGGCTATGGTCTTCCCTGCAGTGTGGCAGGAAACAAAGGGCATTTCAACATACCTCATTAATAAGGATTGGAACAGGAGAGGAAGATCATGGCAGGTTCCACTGTGATAGTCAGGCAAGTTTCTTCTGTGTGCACCTGTGGGTGATTCCTTTGTGAGTTGTGTCTTCAAAATGTAATGTATTTGCTTTATGTAAAACATACTGATGGGAGACAGTAATCAGTATATCAGATAAGAAATTGGGACTCAAACTGTCATTGTCTCTTTATTGTTGACACTCTTTAGGTAAGTTTTCTGTGGCACTCCCCCCCCGGCCCCCCCCCCATAAAAGTTGATGATGCTGTTAATGGGTTAACTCACTAGCTGCTTCTATTCGGTAAGTTGAGAACCCTTATGGAGATTTATTTAGCACAAAAAGAATAAATATTAACACTACTTTCCTAACCTGGGTTATAGTAATAGTTGGAAACTGAATTCCTTCCTTCATTTATTATTCATTCACTGACTCATTTGATGCTCATATCCTGAGCACTTTTGGTGGTCCAGTGGCTCTGTAGTTCCCTAGAACTTCCTTTAACCTGGATCTCTATTCCTATGTCAAAAAAATGCATCACTGCCTTGATGGTTCTCTAATGCCTTCAACCAGATAAGGTAAAAATTTATCCATTTGTTTTAGTCCAAAATGCTCAGTTCTTAGCAGGAGATTGATTTTTTGACTCCTAATAAACCACAGGAAGTACTCTGTACTTGCTTTGAACCCCTGCAGCATAGTACAGGACCCTAAAAATGTACAGTTTGAAATCATGCAAAATGATCTTAATAATCAATGGGGAAAATTATGATTAGTTGCTGACCTTTGAAAATTCTTATCAAAAGATTAAAAGTCTCGTATTTTCAGTTATAAATGTATAGGGAAATAAAAATAAAACTAGTGTTTGTGTAGTATTCTGTAATTTAAAACAAGAGACGCTGAGAATTAAAGTGTTTCATTTCTTTTTCAACAACTTTTCAAGAGTGGTTTGAATAGTGCTTGCTTTCTTCTCATCATGTAACTTATGACACAGAGCAAGAATCTTTTCTGTGCTTTGGTCAATTATCATACTTTTTCCCCCTAAGATTGTATCAATTTCCAATATTTTATTCTTTGTTCATTCAGTGTCATGAAATATCTCCAAGTGTTCCTTGGAACTCTTGTGAAGATTTTGTTGCTCACATCACTTCTGGAAGAGTATCATCCTTGTTGTCAAAACCACTGCCCTCAACTATATCACTAAGTTCACCTTCCCCAAGTTCCTCTGGCTGCTTCCATGATGGTGGTACCATTCCCACAGTCAGCTGTTGTTTCCATAAATCTGTTTATATTCAATTTGAATTTCACTTCTAGAGGTTATCACTTCCTATTTCTTTGTGGCACTTACATTTTGTTGCCCAATTCCCTATTTGGGTTATCCATTTTTAAAATGTCACATGGGTTTATTATGGGGAAACAAGGAGGCAACACAACTATACACTTTGCTGTCTGTGTGTGAACTGAATAACAGATGCTCAGTGACTAATCACTGACAGATTTTGAAAGAAGGGACTTGATTTGTCATTGATCATGATCTAAAAGTGTTATTTAAACAATGGTCTGTGAACTGAAGAGCTAGCATCTTGGTTTGTACTTTAAGTGATTCCTTAGGGTTAATATACTGTGGTAATTGAAATTTGGATCATGTTGTTTCCAGGGCTGGTATTGTTTAACTAAATTGGGGTAACGGAAATTTGTGCATCTCAGGACCATGCAAAAGGAAAATTGTTTGTAGAAGCATTCTCTGCTTAGTGAAAACTTCTTACCATGAGTGAAACTTAGGCTAGTGAAGTCACCTTTTCTTAGGACCTTAATCAGGTATTTCAATAAATGACAAATTCCGTTGCTTAACTAACTTTGTGGGTTGCTGGCATCTCAGTATTTGTGGTTCCTCTTTGCATAATGAGGAATTCCTTTACTCAAATAACATTTAATGAGGCACTAAGTTTAGAGTGTAGTATAGGCCAAATAGAATATGAAACAGACACTTCACAGTCCACAAGTGCAAAATGACTTGTGAGTGTTAATGGAACCAAGAGATTTCACTTGACCGACTGTGGGCCAAATGGAAAAGGGAAGCGAGCCAGATGGAAGAGTGTGATTAAAATGAGATGGGGCTATTGCAGGTGGCTGTAACTGCAATGAAAGAGAGAATGGTGCTGCTGGACACCAGCTGTGGTGCCACCATGAAGATGAGCCAGACTGAACTGCCAATGTTTTATCGTTTTCATCTGCTTCATTCATTACTTATAATCACCAAATTATTTTTAATATTTTCACTTAGATAGAATAGTCTTGGAGGGATCTCATTTGTTATATGAAAGCTAAACAAAATATGTCCCCTGATGTGACACTGTGAAGTTGACTATACGGCACAGAATAAATAATGTCCTGTAACTCAAGCTGTTACTATCACAGCTGACACATTGAATGACCACAGAAAGCCACTTAAGCTTTTTTATGTTGTAGCTTCTAAACTGTTTAAGAATAATCATAAGAGCTTACCCATGTCACAGAGACCTGGGATTTATAAAGTGTTGGTTTTAAAATATTTTGAAATTTTGGGATAAAATGTGTTAGGTTTATTTTAAACATCATTACTAAGTGACTGCTTGCATCAAACCATTGTAGTACTAGATACTTTCTAAATTTCAAATAGTTTTTAGTATTATGTACATGTCCAAATGAATCATTTAGATATCAATCCAAATTAAGAATTTTTACAGGAGGCGGTAACATGGGTAATATGACTTCTAATATTGAGGCAATAAAATTGTGCTTTTAAGTGCTTTGTAGAAGGATGTATTAGATTGAATCATATGAGTGTAGCATTTTTGTAGGTCAAAATGTTAAAGTACTGGGAATTTCATGTAGTTTAGCCTAAATTAAGGCCAAGGATTAATTCTACTTCCATTCTTTACCCTAGCTAATGCTTTTAATCTCTAAGTTCTAATTTCTCAATTACAAGTTGGGTATGATATAGTCTGCCATTTAAAAAATATAAGAATGAGAAGGAATATTTTTTTTCTATCATCTTATCCCTCTGCGTGTGTCTCCTTCTTGCCTATCTATATGTTAAGACTGATAAATCCTTTATCTATTGGCTATGTGAAGTTGACTAAGTTTTTCAACACCTCTAAACCTAAATTTTCAACTATAAAATAATAATAGTAAATACTAAATCAGCCTGCCATTCAGAGGGAGGCAGTATGTGTTAAGTATTTAAAACAGTACCTGGCACTTAGTACATGTTTAACAAATATCAAGTATTAATTTTATAACCTTAAAGCAGAAATGAAGCAATATTCCTCATGTTTAGTCCCATCTTTACATTTCTTCTAGTCAGAAAACTTTCTATTATCTGTTATGATAGTGGTGCGATTAATAAAATATTCTGATTAAGAAAAGTACCATATCTATCATCCAATTGTATGTAATAAGTAGGGAGTTAAAATTTAATTGACTTAATTTCTCATCTGAGAAAAAACAGATTACTGTTGACTTCCACACTGTTCAAAATATAATGTGTTCATCAACTACTAAGAAAGTACTTCAGAATGCTGTAAAGCCTGACAGTCTTTCTTATAACCATCTGTTAGGATTGCATTATGGACGTGTAGGTGAGTCGATTAATGTTAGTTGATAGAGTCTTGGATAAAGTAGATTGTATTGTGTGGTCTAATGGATCTGTCTTTAATTCTTTTAAAAATTTTCTTACTTCCATTATTGGAATACGCAGTTTTCTTTTTCTGTTAGTAACCTATTCTCCATAAGTGATGATCTAAATAGTGTCTCATGTTGGAAGGTACTGCTGTAATGCCTTTTGTACAAATACCAGTGGCACCTATTGGAAGAGCACTGGTACCTATGTCACTCTTGCCCTCTTTTGAAGGCAATTGTGCCAAAGCAATCTTGTTTGCCTCCATTCGACCACACTCAAATTCAGTGTCCATCTGGCTTCTGACTCTTGGTTCCATCTCTGCCATCAGTGACCCTGCTTCTCTCGCTGGACTTGATGCTTCCTTCTGGTCTACCTGGCTTTGACTCTTGGCTTTCCCTCAAAGACTTTGGCCTGACTTTGGACAGGAAGCTCTTCAGAGCACCCTGAATATGCTGATTTCTTCAGAATCTAGTTCCTTGGCTCTAATAAGCTGGACTGACAATAGGTGGACTTGACTGGCCAGTGGATTTAGTAATACAAAAGAGCATTGAGAAATGGGGCAGTTCATCAGGGCTCTAGCAGAAGCTTTGAACTCATGCAGAATCATTTCCCTTCACAGCTTTTAATTACTTTGGGGGGAAAACAGACTTCGTAAGTCAAAATAAATGCTTGACATCATTCAAAGCGTAGAGTGTTATTTAAAACTCTAGGGTTACATGGCTGTCATCTGTTTCTCCCTTCTGCAGTGCCACTGAATACCACTTTTTTATAGGCATATAGAAAATGCAGGTACATACTTCTCCCTCGGCTGTACAAAAGCCTGGCACTAATGACATCTTCTATCAACGTTGACAGTTATTAGAAAAGACTTGGTATTTCTGCCACACAGAAGAACATCCAAGCAACACAAACCTCAAAGAGTCAGATTAGAGAGCTTTTGTGAAATCTGAGGTCAGTTTTCCAACAAGCGTTCTTGCAGGCATGATTAAATTTTGTGTGATTTTCAGGCATCACACTAGAAATGAAAATTTTCTCATTGTTTATTTATAAATCTGACATAAAATATTAACAGTTTCAAATAATAAAATCCAATGGAAAGCAGTGACATTTTTTGCTTTCAATTAGCAGTATTGTTTCAAGCACTTACCTCGAAGTAAAAATTTGCACAGTTATGACATTTATAAATGAAAGCATTCTGTTGACTGATTTTAATGGTTGACTCATGAGAGATGCATCTTTCAGGAAAATGAAAAACCTATTTTTTCCTCTATTATCTGGTTAGTGTTCCTGTGTAGCCATTTGTTTTAAACTGGTCAGCTTTCTTTAATTATTCATTTTAAGCAATGACTGATTGTTGTATGTTATTTAAGTGATTGGGGAACATCTGTTGGCTACAGCTAAGGTCAGTGTTTTGAATACAGGAACAAGATTGGGACATTTTTCCTAAAGTCAAAGGCTGACATCAAACCTGATCGGTACTGGTGCTTGGCAGATGCTAAAGCACTTCAGAGATGGCAGAAGCTCAAGCAATGACTTTCATCGGGGAGCTCTAGTGGTACGTTCTGGGGACACAGACACTAGAAAACTAGGCTGTAGGCAAAGCCAATGAAGTTAGAAGAGTGGCTGCAGGAACAATGGTAGACTGTAATCAAATGTGACTAGGGAACAGTGAAGGGAATCCCGTTATTGAGGACTCAGAAAGAACAAATGGTCAAGTTGGATACTTTTTTACTGGGCTGAGTACTCACGTGGTCCCTGGACAAAAATTGGTCACAGAGACTGGGGTAGAGATAAACCTGTATGTGGGGAGTAAAAATGATTACTTTTCTGTGTTAGAGTGTTATAATTAAAGAAGCCAAACAGACCATTGTAATATGAGCCCTGTCTAAGATGCCAGTAGTGAAAGAAAAAAATTCAAAGGTAGATTTGAAATGCATCATGAGGGAAGAAATGATTGGATTTGTGGAGTAATTGGAGGTTGAGAAGATGTCTGGGCACTTGTAAGTTTAGTGTGCCCGTGACCAGTTGATAGAAAAAGGACTGGCCGGTAGGAGTCACTCTTCGGGGAGAGGAGGAGGTTGAGTTGTGTTAGGCTCTACTGAGTTTAATGTGATTGTGGAAACAGTCACAGGCAAAAGTGCCCCATGTGAAGAAAAATATTGCACGTCCCACTACCGTGACTGTTCTCTTTTTCTTTACATAACCATTTTGTTGGTATCAATAATGTTTCTATAGCTTGCAGTCCTGAGTGAACTATTGAGATGATAACGAAGAAGGCAAAACATTTAAACTTACAAAGAATATTCGCCTTTCTTCTTAAATAGCACATCAAAATTTTACCTTACACAATCTGAGCAGCTATCCTCAATGACACCGGAAAAAGTATCCATAAATAAATTAAAAAATAACATTTATGATTTGAAAGTTAACAAAGATTACAAATTAGAAGTGAAATGAAACAAAACATTCTATTCCCGTCAAATAAATATTAAAACCAAAGAACAAATTTAACCCCAAATGTACAAGACTTATATGAAGAAAATTATAAAACTTAAAAGAGAGCCTTAGAAGGATTGGTTAAATGGAGACACATGCTATTTTCCTGGATGGATGCCTTCATATTATAAAGATGATAATTATATCTCAGATCAGTTTATACATTTAACACAATTCCCATAAAAATCCCAATGGCATATTATTTTTTTCTGATCTTGACAATAGGGATTCTATAGTTTATCTGAATAAACACATGAGAATTGCTGCGTCCAGCGCAGCTCGGGACCGTGTCTGAGGACGGGCGACGCAAGAATTAAGAAACAAAGAGACCAAGTAAAGAGCGAAAATGGGACCAGGGGACTCAAGGTCTCGTGGATCTAGAGTGCCAAAAGCCTGGTCGACATCCTGTTTATTGGGAGTATACGGCTCAGAAAGAAATGCGATCAAAGAGGTGGGGCTTTAGATATTTCATGCCAGAAGCACGAAGTTCTGCTTGCTGGCTAACTGATTCATTTCAGGCCTATCCCTTCCAGGAACAATCACCCTCCTCGGGGGATGCAAAATTTCTAAGTGTATCCTGTGATTGCCTCCGGACATCTCAAGGAAGCAAGTACTTCCCCTGGGTTCAACAGCATGCTTTCATGCCAGAACAAAGTTCTGTTAATGGATGATCTGGCTTTCCAAGACCGTCCATTGTTTTACCCTAAGGAGATATCTGCCCTCCTTCGTTCCCTTATGGTCAATGTCAGGATTGCTCACCACAAATTTTCTTTAGCATAATATGTGCTCTAGATCATCTATTGCGCAAAACATTAAAACAAGCAAGCATGTGCATTTTAAGCAAGCAAGTGTGAATATAATATTTTAAGCTCATGGAAATTTAGGAGTGGCTTGTTTTCCAGCAGCTTGTTTCCTAGCAGAGAATAGTATAGCAAAATTTTAGAAGAAATGTATTGAGAAGTATATAACATTGCCATAGTATTTAATCTTATGCATATTGTAATATATTAGAAAACTACAGTAAGTAAAGTGAGTATTGGTTTACATATTGATAGACAATTGAGTTGAGAAGAATTGAAAGTACAGAAGGAATTGTAATTTGAGATACAAATTTATCATACTATGAAGTCAGCATTTCAAAGCAGAGTTAAAATGTTGGACTATAACCACTAAATGATATAGAAGCAACAGGTTAAGTATGTAAAACAAATGATAAATTCAGATGGGTATATGTTACCCTAGAGAAACTGCAGATATGTTAAAGATACAGGTATAGAAATTAAGCAATAAAATGTATAGTGAAAGTACTGTTGAAAATGTTATAATTTTGACATGAGGGAGGGGTTTCATGAGGGAGGAACATAACAATAAACAATGAAAGCCATGAGGAGAATTATAAACTTGAATAGCTATGTCTTAATAATATCTAATTATCTACAAACATATAAAACCCACTGGAAAAAATATAGCAATGCAATAGACAGACTTATAATAAAAATTCTTACTAGTTAATAAGAAAAAGATATATCCTCAAAGCAAAAGATGGGAAAGACATTAAGTGGTAATCCACAAACTCCAAAGACAAAATACAGACATGTAAAAATCCTGAATCATTGTGGTAATCAGAGAAATTGAAATTTGCAAATATAAATCCATATAACCTTAATATTAAACATGACAAAGACAAGGAGGAAATATTACAATCAAATCTCTCTCATGAAAATAGATGTACAAATTCAAAACAAAAAATGTTTACATACCTATTATGGGTTAATTTATGGCCATTCCACCTCCTCGTCTCCCCTACCCCGACTCAAATTCCTATGTTGACCTCCTAACTCCCAGTGACCTCCCATTCCTAACTCGGAATGTGACCTTATTTGAAGATATGGTCTTTACAGAGGTAATCATGTTAAAAGGAAGACATTAGGCCAGGTCCTAATCTAATATGACTGATACCCTTTTAAAAGGGGAAACGGGAGACAAGCACACAGGGGGAGCACCATGTGACTACAAGGATGGCCACCTGCAAGCCAAGGAGATAAGCCTGGAACAGATCCTTCCTCACAGCCCTCAGAAAGAAGCAACCCTGCCAAACACCATGATTTCAGACTTCTGGCCTCCAGAACTGTGAGATCATGAATTTCTTTTGTTTAGGCCACCCAGTTTGGGGTACTCTGCCATGGCAGCCCTAGCAAGTGAATACAATTGCTAATCGAGCTACAGAGAAAAAGGATAATAAATTAAAACAAAGAGGATTTATTCTTGGGATGAAAAAGTAATTTGACATTTAAAAACAATCAATGTAATTTAGTACATTAACAGAAAAAGGGAGAGAAATCATATGATTATAAAATATCTTAGTAAATCAGGAATAGTAGGGAATTCCATAATTTGATAAAGAATATCTATAAAAATTCTATAGCAATCCATACAGTTGATGGAAAAATACTGACACATTTCTCTCAGAGATTGGGAATGAGACAGGATGCCTGCTCTCAATACTTCTATTCAACATAATAAAGGAAATTTTACCCACTGTAATAAGTAAAGAAAAAGAAACTGCAGGCATATGGATTCAAATAGAGGGAATAAAAAGGAATAAGGGTTGTAACTAAACAAATAAAACTGGAGTAAAGGTGAGAAAATCTCAACAGCATCTACAGATAAACTAATATAATTACTTAGCAACATACAACATACACAAAAATCAGTTACATATATAGCAGAGACGTACAGAAAATGAAATGTTAAAATATACTACCGACAATAGCATAAAATACGTAAGAGTAAACTTAACAAAATATGTGCAACTATGTACAATGTACATTACAAAACATTCTCAAAATAAAGACCCAAATCAATGGAGGGACAGACTACGTTTATGGGTTGGAAAATGCAGTGTCCAGGAGGGGCGGGTATCCTGGGTTCAATCCCCAGTACCTCCATTAAAACAAATAAATAAGTAAATAAACCTAACAAATCCCCCCCCCCCCATTAAAAAGAAAAAAAAGAAAATGCTATGTCCACAGATGGCAGTTTGTCCGGGTTTTCTCTGGACTCAATATCATCACAGTCAAAATCCTAGAAGAGTATTTCTTTACTTTTGGAGAACCTAACAAACTGATCCTAAAATGCATATGGACATCAAAGGGCCAAAAAATAGCCGAGGCAGCCTTCAGGGAGAACTAAGCCAGAAGATGTTCACCCCAGTTCTCGAGTCCTGTTATAAAGCTGTGATGATTGCAACAATCTGGTGGTGGTACAGGGTAGGCAGACTGATCAACGAAACAGAATAGCTCAGAAACAATCCCACACACATGTGGTTGTATGATTTATGACGTTCTGGTGCATTGGGAAAGGAACAGTTGACTAAATGGTGTTGGGTGTATTTGTTACATACATACTGAAAAAGGCCTATGTGTACTCTACCTCACAGTATGTAAAATCAATTCCAGGTTGATTTCAGCACAAGTTACAAAATTGAAAGCCCCTATTATTTTATGGGGAAATAGAAGAAAATGTCTTCATGATTCTGGAGTAGGCAGAGATTTCTGGAACAGGATACGAAAAATATTACCCCAAAATTAAAGAAAAATGGCAAATTATAGAGTGTACTAGAATTTGGAACTTTTATTCCTTGAAGGATACTCGTGAGACAGTGAAAACATAACCCAGAGACTATAATAAAATATTTTCAAGATCTGTATCCAACAGAGACTTGTTTCTGCAATAGAGACAGATGCCTGCAAATCAATTAAAAGCTGTATGGTAAGAGACAAATGGAGAAAAGAGTTGAACAGGCATATCACAAAAGAGGACATGTAAAAGCCTGAGGAATATATGAGAAGGCACTAAACTATCACCAGGCATTAGAAGAGAAAAGGGGACAGGGAACAAACAACAGATTTTGCTTTTCTAGAAGCCTTTGTGCAGAACTACTGTTTATATATCATTGGCCAGAACTGTATCACTTGATCTACCCTAGTTGCAAGAGAGGATGATAAAGGAGTACCTGGCTTCTCTAACTTCTCTTGTGTTATCAGCTAAAGAGAAGGAGGTTGAGTATTAGTGGTGAATAGCATGTGTCATAGTTTGTGATCGAGTCAAATGAAACATACAAGAGATGTACTGAATAGATGGATCTGGAGCTCAGCAGAGAGGTCAGTCTCAAAATAATGACTGAGGTTCATAATTACGAAGAGGGTATTTCAGAGCTGTGGTTATAGACAATGACTAAAGAAGAGATGGCGGAGTGGGTAGAGAGGTTAAGAGAGAATGCTAGTGTAGACAGAAATTTAAGAATCTGGCAGAGTGAGAGAGGGAATCACAAGAATTTGAAGGACAGCAGGAGAAAAACCAAATGAGAGTGGTGTTTGGGAAGCAAGGGGAAAAAGTTGCAAGGAAAAAGTAGGCAAAACTTCAGATTCTCATGCTGGATCTGAACAGGCAGAGTCTGAAAGAGTTCACTTAAAACTCAAGAACAGGCAAAAGTGCTAACTGAGGCTAATCAGAGAGTACTTGGTGAGCTGAGGGCATTTTCCACTCCAGTTCTCTAAGTATTTTATGTCAAATGTATGGAATTTTTTGGCCCAGCGTGATTCAAAGGTATTTATTCCGGTGACAGTAGTTGGAACAAATTTTAGAATTTAACACTGCCCACGACAGTTACACTGCTTGGTCATGGGTAGCACTGAGTGCCGCATCTTAAGCTCATAATGGTCATCTATGCAATTCATCGATACACACTGGACACTTTCTAAATGTGCGGTCTCAGCGCTGCCTTATTAGTCTGATGGGAACTGGGATTGATACTAACATGGTTCTCATTGTTTTCACTGAACGTGATAATAGTTTATTTCTCCCAAGTTTCCTAATAGCCATAAAAGGACTCAGGGTGTGGACTAATGGCCTTGCTGCTGCAGTGCTGACTATATTTAAAAAAAAAAAAATCAGTCATTTGTCTTGTAGCACACTTATCAATCCTTCCCGTATCCCTGCGAAGAGAACTGATTTTCACATGTCCTGTAAACTACCTAAATAGAAATGGAAAAAAAAAATCTGTTGGTTGAACAAAACTGTTACTTTTAATGAGATTTTGTGCTACAGATGTCATATTAAAAAAAAAAAACAAAACTTCCTGCGGCTTTGGATTAAATTAACACATTTACAAATACTGTAAAGCTAATTCCCAGAAGAGAGGGAAATCAATAGGGTGGAAGTTGAGTATTCTTTTCCAAATATATTGAGGAAATAGGGGTCTATAAGCTAATTTCTCTAAACGAACATTTTCCACTTCACTGTGTTATATTCTAAGTTGTGTTTTGTGTTTCATTTTAGGTTGAATTATTCCAGTTATATCAAAGTTGTCACCTTTCTCTTCCAAGTTATCAAATGGTATATGCTTGGCAAATATAAAATGATTATAAAGAAACTAAGGCATTAAAGTGGAGAATGGCATTTCTAAGAGCATAACAAAAGTTGCTTTTAGAGTGGTTTGCAGACAACTGGTCTGCAATCTCTGTGCCCACAAATTTAGTCCCTGGTTCCTGTTTCTCTTAGTAAAATACTGTGGTTTTTATCTCCTTCCTTGTATTTTCTGCCTGCCCCTTGGAACATTTACATTTTTAAAATACTCCTAATATTTGTGATTTTTGACAAAAATTTCTCACAAATATGATGTCTCCTTCTCCATACAGATTCCTTAGACATTGGGACAGCCTGGAAACGGGAAGTCAAGATTGAGTCTATACAGTTATTTACAAATTGCATTATGGCATGGGGCATTTGGATGACTGGATGAATTTATTTTTATTTTGGACTCAATATTGCTTCTCAATATGGAGACCTAGTCAAACATACATTCCAGGGTCTTCATTGCCAGTATTGTGGTTTCCTACTAGGATGACACAACTTGGAGAAGCAACATGCCCCAGAAATTCTACACTTTTGATTTCTCTGGTGACAGTATCAGTTCCCCACTTCATACAGCCATTCAAATGATGTATTTCATCCTCCTTCCTCTCACTTTTTCAGTTTGTATTCAGATGTATGTAAATGACACATCATTTTTGAGCAGTTCCCAGAGGGGACTGAACATCACCTCGCTCTTCAGATTCCTTCATGTCCTTCTTTCCTTTCCTTTCTTCTTTTCCCCTGTCCTCCATCTCTCCCTCCCTACTTTCCATCTTTACTTCCTTATTTTGTCCATTCTTTGACAAAGATGTATTAAGTGTCTCCTATGGGCACTGGACTCAAAATACAGAGAAAAAGCACAGGCTTGGCCTGAATGCACTTGGGGTCTGAGTGCTTTCTTCAGTGGGTACGCAAGGCTTGCATAGTAAGAGTCTCGTGAAATCAAACTGGATTTGTTTAGCAGATTCTTTACTGTGGTTGAGGTTTTGAAAATTTTGAGGACCATGTTCAAAGTCCTTCATAGCTTTCCAAAGAATTTTTGGAAGGATACATTTACGTGCAATTGGTATGCTTCTCATAAATAATTCCTACCTGAAGACCAGCTCGATTGCAAAGTGTGTGAACTCTATTAGCTTGATTTGCATTCTTTCATTGTACTCATGTGAAAATGAACACAGTTTTCAGAATATTCTTCAATTCATATTTTCACAGCCAGAATCATCTTTGCCCTAGTCCTACTTAGTGTGTTCTTCTGCATTTTTGTCTCGCCATTACACTGTGCCTCCTTTTCTTGTCCTTGTGTGTCTTGGGCAAGGGATAAGTGGAAAATGGGAAGACGAAACATTCAATCCGGAAGAGTTGTGATTTTTCTATTCATAGTCTAAGATTTTTTTTCTTACTGATTTGTAAGTACATGAGAAAATCTGATGATGTTAACTCTGTGCTTATATTCAGATCCTCTAACATCAAAATAAATTTTTGTAGCTGCATCTCAGCTTTAGTGAGCTGCAGTTGAGTGATGCTGTCAAGGAGCTGATTGATTCATTTTATAAAGTCCAGTGGTTTTGTCTTTGCAAAATTTAGGTTTACTGCCAGTTGTGCTTATTTTTCCCTCAGAAATTTGAAAATGGCAGCTGAATGCTTTACTAGGTTTCCTAAGGGCTTTTTATTTCTGGGATAGCTGCTGGGCCATTAAACTAGAACAAGAACTACCATTTGGCAAGATGGTCACTTCATGAGGTTAGGGAGTTGGAAAGTTCCATTCTTACTTTGCTCCAGGCAATTTTGCAGTCGTAATAGACTTTTATCCTTTTAGGATGCTGTTCATCTTCAAAAAACATGCTGCTTATGTCTTAATAGCTTCATTTGACCCAGGAAGGGATATTTTGCTGTCTGAGGATAGAGTCAGAGGGCCAGTGGTCTTTGCTGGACCACAAGAGTAGACAAGCAGTAGGCTTGCCCACTGTCCTGTCCATCTATGGTTTAGAAACCAGACATCTTCTCCTGCCATGCTGTTTAGACTTGGAATCATTTGTTAGCCTCAAGCTCACAGAGCTACTCTGAAGTCAGTAGAAGGGGAATTTCCTTCTACTTTTTTTTTTAATCTGCATACTCTCTGGTCTTTCTCACATAACAGGATGGATGACAGTGAAAAGAACATCTGTTTTATTTCATTGCTCTCACACTGATCACTTTCAGATGTTAAATTCTGTTTCATCTTGTTTTAACTTCAGGATTTTCCATTTTCTTATTTTATTTTTATTTTTAAATAATAAATCTATAACTTATCAGTGTTCTAAGGAATATTAAGATATTTCCTTCAAAATCATAAAGATCCCAGTAGATTAAAATGTTCACTGTGACCAATAACCTAGATTATTTTTGCAAAGAAATCAGTAGGTATTAGAAAATTATTACATGATAAACTGGAGGCTGTATTTAGAAATTATGTTTAGGCACCATTAACTTCCTCATCAATTTCAAGAATTAAAATACTTTCTGTACTATACATAACATTTTACATCTCCCTTTCTGACAATAATAGCTTTTTTTTTAATTAATAATGTACAACAAAAAGTAAGTGTAGAAAAGTAACAACAAAATAACTCACCTAAAACATATAGAAGAGCAAAAAAGAAAGTAAAACCTCAGTCACATCAGTTTTCAAGCATGAAAATAATTGTTTAAAACAAAATGTTGACTATGCCTTTTTATGTTAATGATGTTACTTTTTAAATAAATTATACATGCTCAAAATTAGAGCAAAGGTACAAAAAAAGAACTCTCATCCAAATTACAAAGAAGAAAAAAAAATTTTAGTAAGTGGAATGAAACTACAACTTTTTTCATTCCAAATACCTTCTTATTAATAGATATAAAGAGAAGGATATCTGGAATGGAGACAATTTTACAAAAATAGGATTATACTATGTAAGTGAATTTTAAATAAATTCATTAAATTTTATTTAAATGCAACAGGAGGAATAAAAGAGGTAAAGCTATTTGCTAAACTTCATTCCTCAGAGGTAGTGACACTCCCAACAACTTTGTTAAGCTATAACTGACATATAACATTGTGTAAGTTTAAGATGTACAACATGTAGATTTGATGCATTTACATGATCACGAAATGATTACCACCGTAGGTTTTCTAACACCTAGATGATGTTACATCATTACCTTTTTTTACGGTGAGAACATTTAAGATTTATGAGATTTGCAACTTTCAAGTACGTATTACAGTATTATTAACTAGAATCACCCTGCTGTACATGAGATCCTCAGACCTTAACTCATCTTATAACTGGAAGTTTGTACCCCTTTGACCAACATATCTTCATTTCCCCTAGGCTAGCCCCTGTAATCACCAATCTACTCTCTGTTTCCATGAGTTTGGCTTTTCTAGATTGCCTAGATAAGTGATAGCATACAGTGTTTGTCTTTCTCTGACTTATTTCACTTAGCATAATGCCCTAAAGGTCCATCCATGTTGTCCCAAACCAGAGGTCATGACTTTTGACTGATTTTAGCCCTTGAGGAAATTGCCTGCTAACTCTGAAGGATGCATTTGCTTATCTCTTTGCTTTGTGATTTATCATCATTAGGCAAGATCCATTGACTCCAAGTTATGAAAGAGGATTAGCTTCCTTATGCCATATATCACCCTCATCTCCTGTATTTGGGTTTGTTAAAAATCAATTTTTTGATTACTCATATAATACTTTTAATAATCTCCAGAAGCACAAGTCTGTTTCTTTATCAACTTAATAAAATATCTCGACTCCCCGCCATGTAAAACAAGGAACTTAGACCCTGTATTTCCCTCCAGCTCTATGTCCCTCTTTGACCTCTCCCTTTCTGTCCGTCATAATATCACTTTTATATTGTCAAGGTATATAAAATCCATAAAAGACATTCACAGAATCAAGGAATGTGGCTTCCAAAGTGGCTCTGGTCATGGCCCTGCCAGTGAGGAGGGAGGGTAAATGGGTAGAGCAAACTTACAGGTGCTTTGCTCCAGGCACCCATGACTTCTGCCTATATTTCGCTGGGAAATGTTTAGTGGTGTGGTCTTACCTAACTGCAGGAGGGGCTGGGATGAGTGATGATCTGAAGCATCTGGTTTGTCTCTCATTTTGCCTACATGTGCATACACACGTGTAGGATCTGTGCTTAGAGGTGGAAATGCTGGTAAAGCAGTGTCTGTTATTTCTGTTAGGTAGGTATTGCTGAATTGCCCTGCATTTGGGGTTCTCTCATTTGAAATTCTCGCTCACATTGTGTGAGCCTGCCTGTTTCACTGTATCTTCAAAACAGAGAGGCTTACGAAATGTTGGGGTTTTGCCAATTTGAGAGATGAAAATGGTTTTTCAGTGTCATTGAAATTGGGATTTCTTTTATTTGGAGTGAAGTTCAGCATATTTTATATGTTTAATGTCCATTTGAATTTCTTTGTCTATGAACTGCCTGTTCATATCCTGTGCCTACCATTCTTAATAGGCTACTGGTATTTTTCTTAGTTGTAGGATCACTTTATGTGTGGGAAAGACAGAAGTCAATGACTACTGTGGAGCATTTGTCAATAGTGCACAAGAAACTAACATACTTATTGCCTTAAATGAAGGTTACCCATTTCAAACACAGCCATTTTTTATTTAAGATATAATTTTCCCTGGTGTATTTGGACTTTAAAATTTTACCTTCAGTGAGGCACAAATGTGGGGAACAGGGAGTCCACATTTCTATACATAACCTTCCCAATGTAGGAGGAACTAGCTTTGCCTTTAATTCTATTTCACCTTAAATTTTGTTTGCAAAGAAGCACCTTTGATGCTCCCCCTCTATGTCTGGAATGAAGACAAGAGAAACTAAAATATGTTGAAAAAGTTTCCCACTTTCTATTAAGGAGAATCTAGATCTGGTGTGGGAACGAAAGGAAATAACTTTAAATACTGGCAGACTGATACTTTCCCCAAATTTAGAAAATAATCTCCATTAGGGTCCAACAGAAGTCAGAACTAAGGCACAATCATTAGTGGAAAAGAAATGGTAAATTGCAATGTATTGAAAACTCCAAAATTTGTACTTTAAGGCATGACAATTTTGAAATTATTTATTATACAATTATAAATTAAATGTTATATTAAAAAACCCTAAAATTCATGAAGATTATTTTAATGACATAAAAAGAATTGAGGGAAAAGAAGTGATATTAAAGAGTAAAGTTATTTTAAAATTGACATGTTTACAAAATTAATTCCTGTGTCTTCAATCTGTTTCATTATCTTAAGTCAGTGTAGTATAATATTGTTTTATTAGGTAAATTATTTCTTTATGCTGTTATATTTTACCAATAAAGAGGCAATTTCATTTAATTGGCATCTGTTACATCCTGCATCAATTATGTAAGGCTTTTGAGGACTTTATGCACTAATAAAAGTGTGAGGAAAACTGGAGTGGACTTCTAAACAAAATGCATTGCTACTATTGACAGAATGGAGACACTATTACCATTAAGTGCTTCCAGTTAATATAAAATAGTAATAAGATCATAGAAATAAGGAAATACTATTGATACAAATAGTATAATTAATATTGTAGAAATAAAACAATCTATTTCATGATCAAATGACTGCATGAAATGGTTAAGTCAGAAATTAACAGATGTGGAAGAATGCAGACATTGAACTTAATCTAAAAATAATGGTCATGGGCTTATAAGCATTGTTATAAATTTTTGCCTGAGAATAGCTAGGTTACTGAAGTAAGATTTTTATACTTGACTATAGAATTTCCTCCTTAGGTTTAAAAATTTTTTTCTGATATATTAAAATTCAACATGAAAATTCAAGAAAGATATTTGATAATTGTGAAATTAGTGAGAAAGATGACTATATTATTGGAATCTCAATACATCATCATGCAATGTATTTATATCCTATTTACTTGGACAAAACTCTTTCCCATTGTTTAAGAACCAGGACAATTGGAGTGAATTTTATGTGCTCTTACATCATTAAGGGAAATGAATTAGCCATTCATTTCTGGTTCTAGTTCTTTAAGTGATAAGATAAGCAATAAAAAGAATATAGAGTATAAAAATATCAAATGTAATTTCTCAGGCTGCAGATAATATCATTCTTTTACATGTTTTTGAGAGCCAAAACTGACATGGAAGAAAAATAAGTAGAGCATCGTAGCATGTGCAGTAACAGCATCATCTGGGTAAAATACGGTTTCTTTAAAAATATGTTCTTAAGTCACTGTTACATTTTATTAAAACCACTTTCATATAGATGCTTCAAAAAGTCACAAAAATTTGATGGAGAGATGAATTTCAAACATGGACTAATGGCCATGAACCTCTTCTGGTTTCTGATCTTGTGATTACATTCCATTCTGTGGTGTATATTTCCAAGAAGATGATCAAATTCCCAAGACCTGAATTACTCCCCTACTCTTTGGTTTGTTACTTTGTCTATTCTTGATTTAGAAATGATGCCACCACTGTTTAAGAAAGCACACTGCTGACTTGGGAGAGGAGTTTTATGGCTTCTGACGGTGCTGTGTTTGAACATCTCTCTTAGCTTGTTTCACATTCTGCCATAAGGTTTAGTTATTTGTAATTTTCTCATCCTCATTACTAAATTGTAAATTCATTTAAGAAAGGTACTGTGCTTTAAGTCATTTTTTTAATCACTTGCCCAAAATGGCACACTGGTTTGCCTATAATAAATGCTTGAGTAGGTTTTCTTGACTTGCATTGCTTGAGATACATTCAGCTGGCTGATGGTATTGTGGAGATATTTCATTGCTGGCTCATAATTTTTGCTAGAATTCTAATCGTCAACACACATGCCATAGTGTGGGGCACAACCCTCAGGCAATTGGTATTATTTGTGAAAGAGACTGTAGTACAATTTTATTTGTGCATTACAAACTTTTTCTCTTCCTTCCCTGCCTTATTCTGAGATGTTAAGGAGTGAAATATGCAAAAACTGAGAACAATGCAGAGTTTGCATATATTTGTAATAAGAATAGAAAGGAGTTTTCATAGCCACAAATTGGATAATTAATGTCAAAGTTAAAGCCTACTGACTTCTTTCTTTCTTTCTTTCGTTCTTTTGTTCTTTCATTCTTTCTTTCTTTCTTTCGTTTGTTCTTCTTTTTCTTCTTTCATTCATTCAATGGAGACCTTAGAACAGAATCTAATGGGAAAGGCAGATAAACTAATAAGCAAATAAACTAATACAAATCATTTATTTGAAAATTGAGACGTTTTCGATGAAGGTCATCATCAGTAGGAAGATGTGAGATGGACTAAGTTGGGAGGAAACTGTTTCTGAACAGGATGACAGAAGGCCTGACTTAGAAGATGTTCCAACTATGGCTGGAAGGGTGAAAAGAGCCAGTCATGGGAAGGACAGTGCGGGAAGGGTCGTCTAGGTGAAGGTCAAGAGCAGAGCTTGTGTAGAATATATAGGAAATAATCAGTTTTGAAACTGAAAGGAGACCAGATATTTCTATTTTACTTCCACATATTCAGTAGCTTAATGACAATTCTTGGTTCATAAGGAAGGTAAACAACAATATACTGACCATCTGCTGTATGCTAGGCTCTTTTCCTGATGCTTTACATTTCTAAATGGACATCTTATGAATACCTCATATTCTGGAAGCTTACCAACAAACTCACCATCTCCCCATTTCTACATGCTTCTTTTGACGTTTCTTGTATTGATGAGGAACAACTACCATCTGTTCTGTTGTCCAAGTCCTGATCCTAAAACTCCCTCTAGATCGCCTCATGTCCCATACCTCATCTGTCCACATATTTATTCATTCTGCTCCAGAAGTACATTCCTGTCTTGTCTCCATCCCTTCTGCTGCTCCTCTCACCAGATCCTACCCACAGTGTTGAATGTCCTCTTCACTGTTCTCTCTTCCTTAATTGTACCCTCCTCCAATCCATCCATCTCTTGAGAATAATCTTTTCAGAACACGTATGACATCAGTTCTTTGCTCAGAATGTGTCATTGGCTTCTCATCACCTTTAGGGAAAAAAAATCCCCAAATTCCTTGGCACGACATACCAGTCTCCTCATTCTCTGGCCCTCGCCTACCTGATCAGCTTACTTTTCTATAACTGCTCTTTAATTCCTCTTACAAACCTCTTGCATCTTTGTGTCATTGACGTTGTTACTCTCTCTTTCTAGGATGTCAGCCTTAAGTTAGTATCTCTCATAAATGCCTATTTGAATCCTTTAAGTCTCAGCCCAAGGTTATCCTCCTTGTGAGGAGTTCCTTGACTCTTCTAGGTATTTCTGGACTTCCATCCCCTCTCTTCCCACTGCACGTTACATTGACACTGATGACCATATTCTATTATAATGATTTATAAGTCTGTAACCCTACAACCTGCACGTCCCCTTGAGTGCAAAGTCGGCCTTTTTTTCTGTCTTCTCAGCTCTTGTGTCATCCCTGAAATACAGTAAATGCCCTATAAAGTTGGTTGAACAGTCTAACTTGACTAAACACTTCTCCATCTTCTCAGCAGCTCCTCTCTACTATGACGATGATAATCCCAGGCTTAGATATATTAAATTATTAGTAAGTAGTAGAGTTAGCATTTGGTATCAGGATTGTTTGATGGCAGAGTCATTAGTTCCTCCTTACAGGAGACTGTTCCTTTATGGCTGACTATACTTTTACTTAACTAATAAATCCCTGAGGACATTGTTTAGCTTAGCTTCAGGAGTTCCTGAACTTCGCTTGACCGTATCTGTCAGGCAAATCAGGATGGAAGCAGATGGAATCAATAGGCAAGTTCCGTCTCATGCCTTTAATCCTTTCCACATAGTCTTATTAGTTCTGCCAGATTCTGAGAATATGTCACTCTTCCTGAACCCTAAGAGGACTGTAGGTGGAGGAAAACATCTTTTGTTGTTGTTGTTGTTGTTGTTGTTGTTTTTGGTGAGGAGGAGGTAATGAGGCTTATTTATTTCCTTATTTATTTTTATAGTGGTACTGGGGATTGAACCCAGGACCTCATGCAGGCTAAGCATGCACTTTACCACTTGAGCTATACCCTCCCCCCAAAAAATATCTTTTTAACTGGCCATCTCCCCTGCCCTTGTCTTATTTATGAACAAGCAGAGCTGTGGTGAGGTGGATGCAGACAACAGAGACTTTAAATAAATAATTCTTTAAAATGGTATGGTGATATTTGCATCAAGCATTTTACAACATAGTTCTTTCCCACAACTATATTTAAGTTTTTCTGAGGTTACTGCCTCAGTGGAAACAACCACTTCGGGAGATGCAACTTGAGGAGTTTCTTAACACAAGTACTAATACATCTCTCTCAACTGAAGTAAACACTGAGGTCTTTGGTCTTTACCAGTGTCATTAAAGAAAGTGCTCAGTCTTGTCAAATATCAACCAACTAAGAAAATACTTTGCTCACTGAGAGATGAGAATTAACTGATGAAGGAATAAAGCAACTGTTCCTTCTAATTAAAAAACAAGATTCAAAAGTAGTCTATTTTTTTGAGAACTGAGAGCCTATCAATGAGATGACTCTAATATCACAAGCAGAAGGACCACTGAAAGAACTTACATGCATATTGGCTATGAAAAAGGACAGCTAGCCTAAATCTGTCTAGTAAAGTGGCTACATGGGAAATATTAACATTCACTGATTCCCTGTTTGCTAAACTCCTGAAAGGAATTTGTGTGTGTGTGTGTGTGTGTGTGTTCACAGCTTTCCTGCTGACATGCTGCAGCTGTCCTTCACCCATTACCATAGAGCATCCCTCAGAGTAAAGCTTTAAAGTTGTTTGAAATATAAGAAGCAGATCAAATTGACTGGTATTAAGTACAAAAGAGCCAAACAGAATTTAAGTAAAACAATCTGGTTGTGCCAAAATGTGGAAGATGACAGTAAAACACACATGTGCACATGTCCTTATATGCACACGTGTGCAGGTGCTTGCACGCACGTGCACACACACACTTGAGGGTGGAAGGTAAGTTGTAGGAGGCTTGAAGGGAAATGGACTTAATTTAATTCATTTTACTAGAACCACTAAAACAGTAGGGATTTCTAACAATCTCAAATTCTTCCCCAAATCCCAACCTGAAACTTATTTTGTCATCCCTATCAGAAAAATATCCCTTACTTCTAAGTATCACGATACTTACAGATTTAATAGGCAGGATTGAGTTTGGAAATGGAACTTCCAGATAACATTTACTTCAAAAATAGTACTTTTAGACTTTAAAAGTTTCATATACATGAGCAGATTATAAGCAATCTAGACATTAATAAACTTACACTATGTATGATTCAGGAAATAACAGCAGAATTAGTGATGGTCTTAGAATCCCTATGGGAAAAAGACTCCATAAAGACAGCTAACTTTATTCCTAGCTGAGGGCTGCTTAAATATCTATTTTCAATAGTTTAAAACTAATTTCCACATTAATATTTCACTAGACTTAATGAATTGAAGCACCGTGTTATAAATTTAATTCAACAAATATTCATCGAACACTTACAGTCTTTAATTAGTTGGAAAGTGCGACCCTTCAACATTCTCTAAATCATTACTCTGAGGTAAAATAGTGGTTCCCAACATTAAGATCTCTTAGGTAGCTTTTCCAAAATCCTATTTCCCAGGCCAGACCCCAGCTGAATGTAATAAGAATTCCTGGGGCTAGAACTCAGGCATTAGCGTTTTCTTGAGCGCCTCTGGTGAGTCCAATGTGCGTCCAAGCATTGAAAACCATTTCTCTTTCTTTTATAATTTCTGCATGAGGTATCTAACACCTCACTTTGGAATTTCACATTTTGGGGTATTGGCACCTTGGCTTAAACTTCAGTTTTAACATGCTGTTATAGAAGGGATGTAAATTAGCTTTTATTGTTCTTCTCTAATCTTGTCTCTGAGATAAGGAGAATAAAACCTAGGGGGAGGAAACTTATTCCCAAAGTTTATAGGCTGGATCTAAAATATGTATTAGTTTCAGTATAACTGTTACTCATTTGAAGTCTGAACTTTCTGCCCCAGATTCTGGAAAAAAAAAAAATATATATATATATATATATATATATATAAAATGAAAATAGTGTTAGAGGCAGATTTGGAAAGAGAACCCATAGTTTATACAGTTTGACATTATATTGCACAAAAATAAACTAATATAGTTATTTACTTTCTCCGTTTATCAATGTGTGAAAAAAGGATGAATCAGGGAAAAAAAAAACTTTGAAAAAAGGACGTGGAGATATAGCTAGACTTAATGGGATTGAAATGGGAAGCTTAAAAACCTCAGAAAGAAATGTTTATACTCCAGGTGCACTGCTTGCCTCATCAATTTATGATCGCATGTTCCTAGCTTGCACTTAATGTAAAGAATGGGTGTAAATTCATGTCATAACGCTTGTTTTCAGAACTTAGAAAACAGAATGACCTAGTTACCTGCTACTCTGCTGGAGCCCTGGGATGTTTCCTGTGCCCGTCCGAGCTTTGCTAGTGTCCTTTCTAAAAGCTTAAAGCTTGGAAGATCTAAGTCAGTTTGAGAGTGAATCTTACAAATAGTTTGTTTATAGAAAGGGTATGTATCTTCATGGTAAAATGTCTGAGGAGGATAATTTATTTCCCTTGTGTCTATGAATAATTTATTATTATTCAAGATGACTCACCGAAGAGATAAGATTGAATTACTTACTGTGTTCAGCTGGCCTGATTAAGCCTCTGCGTGAGGAAAAAGAAAATATGTGAGTCAGAATCTGGACTAGGAAACTTAGATTTTTTTTTTCTTTGACGTTTAGCATGTGAACTAGGTATATGCCATGTTTGGAACTGCCCTAGCACGCTGAACTCATATTCTTATAATCCATGTCATTTCCCTAACAGTATCGTAACTAATCATAACATTAAAAAATGTTTTTCCAACAAAATAGTATTTGATTTTCAATAGAGGTCTGTGTGCTTTGAGAAAGGGCTTATACAGTCCTGAAATGATCAGTAATAGAATTCTCATTCATACACAGACACACACAAGTGAGATAATACTGTATATACAGTTTGGGTCAAGTTGACATCAATATTTCAATCGTTTTGATACCTATAGTTATACATATTATTTTTCTTCACTTTATATGTGAGATACAAAAGAGATACATGTGAAAAATATTTTGACTCAGTACTTTCAAGTAGTTGAATTATATTTACAATGTATTTGTTACTTTAAAATCAAAGAACTGAAAATTGGCCACCAGGCCCTTGCCGACCTGGTCTCTGCCCGCTCCCGCAGCGCACTGACATGCCCGCCGCTCCACCTCTCATTTACTCCACGCCCAGCTTACTTTAATTTCTGCCCAAGTGCTACAAACCATTCTGCCTCAGGCTCTTGCAAATGCTCCCCCTGCGAAAACATTATTGTCCACCCCCACTCTCTTTGCTCACTTTTAAGAAACACGTTTTCCTCTTTCATCTCCAAGGGGGAAATCATTTCTTTGGAACAGCATCTTTTGATCTCCAGAGTGGGTTTATTTCCACTGTGTTATGGTCTCCCTGCCACCTGCACTTTGTAACACGTGGCATGAGTCAGAGTAGTCATGTGATTGAACATCTTCCAGCCAGACTGAAGGTTCCATGAGGAAAGGGCTGTGCTTCACAGGACACTGATAAATGACAATATTAATCTTCTCTAACCGATTGCAGTTTTATGTGGGCTTTATGAAGAGGAGGCCCTTGTCTTTCTTATTCTCTACTCCATTCTTAGCCCCTTGGTATCGAATATGGCTTATGGTATTCCTTCAATAAATGATGGCTCAATGAATGAATGAATATAGGACTGAAACTTCTTAAATTTTAATATGGTGAAGAGTTGTCTCTTTTATCTCTTCTGTCAAGTTTTTAAACTTTCATATAGCAGGTTTATTTTTTTTTAATTTCTAGTTCTTTTGATATTTGCATATTAGGTGTACTGAAGAGAGACTTGCAATTCATGTCAAGTTTTACTCCTGGAATCTCTTGTAAAATTGAGACTGCGTAACTTGATTTGTAAGCAGGAAGGCTTCACTCATTTTGAATTGTGATTGTACCTTAGCAGCTCAATAGGAAGATATGGTTGTAAACGTATCTGTTTAATAATTAGTAAAAACAGAAAGTCAGAATTTGAGAGCTGGAACATCCATAGGTTTAATTTAGCACAACCAAGACTTGAAAAAGAAATACTTAGAAATGATGAACAATTTACTCAAGGTCATAAAGATAAATTTGCTAGAGAAGAAATTTTTAATTCCAATTTCTTGACTTCTTTTTATATTGGACAATACTCTGCTGTTTTCCTACATTTGAAGTATCAGATTTTGAATGAGGCCAGGCCAGATTTGTTCATTTCCCTTAAAGTGCAGTTAGAAGACTAGAATAGAGGCATCCAGCAAGCAAACACAGCACCTTGAAATGTGACCACGGAGCCTTGTGTCACTTTGACTGTGGTGCGGCGTCCATACCTGACAAACTTCCTTTTTCTGGATCTCAAAATGGATAACTTGCCTGTCTGATTGCTAACCTGCCGCGCACATCTCTGTGGGTACTTTGCCTGGCAGCCCTGCAAACGGCCATCTCTCTGCTTGGATCCTCCTTCCCTAGCAGGCCCAGAAGTCTGTCTTTCCAATCCTGCCCCACAGAATCTGGCGGGACCATGCGAGGTTTTTACCCTCCTCTATACTGGGACTCTGGCGCCAGAGTCGGCAGTGGTCCACTTGAACTGTGAGCTGTTGTCTTCACCGCCTGAGATTCAGGGTGGCCTCCAGTACGTGGCAGTAGGTGTTCAAAAGGAATCAGAAGCCACACAGGTCAGGTTGTCTACAACTCAGGTTTACATTTTAATACACCCATGGCATTTTGCCTATCAAGGGAATCATCCTAGCCATGAATACTCATGCTTAATAGTGGCTAGAATCCTAACATTTGAGGAGGCTTGAGGAAATACTGAGAAGACTGAAAAATTAGTAGAAAGTGTTTTGGAACCAAATACCCCAAAATCTCCTGGATGTGGATTATAACATAATACATTCTAACACATTTGTCCCTGATTTTCTTCCCATGAGGGAAAGGGAAATTCTGCAGAAACTGTAGTGTTGAAGAGGACAAAAAACAGAAGCTTGAAAAGGATTTGGGTTGAGCACTGGCTCAGAAGATGCCCAATATGACTGTCATTAAAGGAAATCTAAATGATTGGGAGGATGCCGTAATTGGAAGGAAAACGCAAACACGGTTCTGAGAGGACTATTGATTCTCTGCTTTCAGGCTGTTCATCTGTTTAAGACGAAATGTGCCAGCTACGCCACAGAACACCAAATCACCTTGGAGTTGCTGCCTCGGCAGTGGCATGACAGCTAATAGAGACAGGCTTGCATTTTCTCCTGAAGTCTTCTATCTTCCTTTAGTGTCATTGAACAAGGGCTGCTGGAGTGTCAGGAAAAAATATTTATTGCTCTTCCATATGTCACTGCCCTCCTGCCAGTGACATGTGTACTCATCAGTCAAACGGAAACTACCCACCATGTTTGATTTACTGCCGCTGAAGGAGATCTGTTGGTGGGTTCCTCTAACATAAACCATTTTGCTAGGAGATGAATGCTCTGATTTGCATGCAGCTCATGGCAGTTACATCATTAGTTTTCATGATAGATCAGGACTAAACGTAAGAAATGCAACTCGCCTTTTTCTCTGTGGGGTCCTGCTCTTTTCCTTTCCCCTCCTCCACCTTTTCATTAACTTTCTCCTTGTTGTTCAGTAAAGCATTATTTACTTTGTGCCTTCTCGGGAGCCTGTAGATGATTAAGTGATGAAGTTTTAGCAGTACAGAAAGAGGGGCTTCAAAACATGGAAAATGACTTGAATAGCAACAAACTTCTTGGCTTCCCAGTGGATTTTAAACAAACATACGATGGTGAACCTATAGAAAAATAAAATTGACTTTTTTCACTGACATCTCTGTTCCACTTCTGTTCTGTGAGAGATGCAGAGTAAGAAGGTTTTCACAGCTCTCAGAGTTGCTCAATGTTAAGTAAGTTTTGTAATATCCTATAATTCGACTATATAGAATTCAAAATAGATCTGTGTTAAGTGACATTTTTGTGCTATGACTAAAAACGTTCTATAGGCATATAATTGAATCTGCCTGGACTTGCCACACCTGATTGCCACACTGGTACCTGTGGTGATGGCAAGATTAATGACTGAGAACAGCCTCTTTTATTGAGGTGCAGCTTCAGAAGTGGGAAACGTGTTATTCAGATATTTTTTCCACATCCCAACATCTTCAAGACGGCTCCTGAAGCATGTCAAATTCTGTTTTACTAGTGCCTCTGCAAAGAAAATATTTTTCCATGTAAAAGAAGAAAGGATCTTACCGGTAATATACAAAAATGAAACCTTTGGCATTTTCCAAAACTTAGCCAATATATTATAAATATTTCACAAAGTTTAAAGTTAGGCAAGTGACTGATGTGGGTCTTGAACTTGTATCAATAACAGATATTCTAAAGACAGACAGAAGAGGGGCTATCAGTGATCTCAATGTCTAGAGTGGTCTGAATATTTCGCCGTCAGATTGGACGCAGACATACTATGCTCAGTTACGACGGGAGCTAAGCGCCTTCATTGCATGCCCGCTGGGTCACGTGCTAGACGAGCTGTCTGTCAAGGCTCCTTAAGTGTTCCTCTTGTTGGCACAGGTCTTTACCTGAATTTTTAACTTCTTACATGTGCCACCTCATGGAAGCTTAGTTGAAGACCACTTGCTTGAAGTCTCTAGTGACCAATTAGGGCCTAGGGTACTTTGATTCTAGAATTTTCTGAGTCATCCTCAGGGTACCGTTTCACCTCAGGTCATCAGGAATTGGCTTACAACCAACCAGTATGTCTGAAGTGGCATTTGGACAATAAGCAAGTGAATGATCACTTGTTATCGTGAGTAGGACATATAAGGAAGTTCAAATTCCAGTTCCACCTTTTTTATCTGTGTGATGTTGAATAAAGTATTCAATCTTTCTTATCCTCTTGTTTCTTCTTAAATATGGTTGATAAAATGTGTGAAACACCTAGCAAAGTGTTGGGCAGATAGAAATCAGTAACCAACACCAGCTGTTATTGTTATAAACAACATTTGGCCCTCTAGAAATTTTCCAATGGTAGACCTTAACTGCTGTTCAAGCCACCTCTGAGCTATTGAATGCACAGGTGGAGTGAGAGAATTAAGAGCAGGATGCAGGGAATATTTACTTGGTGAATCAAAGTAGGTATTTGTTCACATGTGTTGGGAGAAATCCATGTAGGCAACAAAGGAAGCTTAGGGAGCATCTAGTCTGAAGACTGAGGCATAGAATAGAATGCTGGGCATGTGAAACTATACTACTGTGTGCTAGAAATGGAGTTATGTTAATCAAAATGACCTGAGCCAGCCACCATCTTGCTGGGAGACCTACCACTGCTGTTGCTAGGAATATTGGTAGAAGGTGTGTAGCTCTGTGTGTCTTAATGGTAGACTCTGTATTGTTCTGCTTTTTAAAAAAATTTCCATCATACGTCATTACAAGATATTGAATATAGTTCCCTTTGCTATACAGTAAATCCTTGTTTATTTTATATATAATAGTGTGTATCTGTTAATCTCAAACTCCTCTAATTTATTTCTCCCCCCCTTCCCCTTTGGTAACCATAAGTTTGTTTTCTATGACTGAGTCTGTTTCAGTTTTGTAGATACGCTCATGTGTATCTTATTTTTCCACATATAAGTAATATCATATGATATTTGTCTTTCTCTGAGTTACTTCACTTAGTATGATCATTTCTAGGTCCATCCATGTTGCTGCAAATGGCATTATTTCATTCTTTTATATGGCTGAGTAGTATTCCATTGTATATATACACCACATCTTCTTGATCCGGTCATCTATCAATGGACATTTAGGTTGCTTCCATGTCTTGGCTGTTACTAATAGTGCTGCTGTGAACATTGGGGTACATGTATCTTTTCAAGTTAGAGTTCCCTCCATATATGCCCAGGAGTGGAATTGCTGGATCATATGGTAAGTCTGTTTTTAGTTTCTTAAGGAACCTTGATACTGTCCTCCATAGTGGCTGCACCAGTTGACATTCCCACCAACAGTGTAGGAGGGTTTCTTTTTCTCCTCACCCTCTCCAGGGATTATTATTTATAGGCTTTTTATGCTGGCTCTTCTGACTGGTGTGAGGTGATACCTCATTGTAGTTTTGATTTGCATCTGTCTGATAATTAGCGATGTCGAGCATCTTTTCATGTGCCTGTTGGCCATCTGTATGTCTTCTTTGGAGAAATGTCTGTTTAGGGCTTTTGCCCAACTTTTTATTGGGTTGTTTGCTTTTTTTTTTGTTACTGAGTTGTATGAGCTGTTTGTATATTTTGGAAATTAAGCCGTTGTCAGTCACATCATTTCCAAATATTTTTCTCCTAGTCCATAGGTTGTCTTTTCATTTTGTTTAAGATCTCCTTTGCTGTGCAAAAGCTTTTAAGTTTTCATTCTGCTTTTATAATTATTGGTATTTTGGGGCTTCTCTGATATTGATTCTACCAATAGTTCATTAAAAATGAGGTAGCTGATGCCGCTTTAACAGTGCTCCTTCTAAGTTGGAAATGTACTCTTTCAAATTTTTCAATTTATGACAGCATATATGTATAACAACAAAGAAGAAAGATGATACCGATAAGAAAATTTTCCTGCAATTTTCTACTGAAATAATAATAATTTTGTATTAGTTAAGTTACTTATTCTGGAGAGTAATGCAATAGATTTTTAAAGCTTTCTATGTATATTGCCTTTTCAATCATGGTAATTATGGAATCACTGAATACATATTTCATCTATGGTGGCAACACATTTCAGAGTTCCAGGTGCGATCTTATTTATTCTGTTTGTTTTACTTTCCTTCTCTCTCATTATACTTCACAGCTTTGAAACAAATATTTGTATGATGGTGATAGTTTGTCACCCTCTTATAGACATTTTACCAAGAAACAAACAAAAAATGCCCCTGGAAATATCGTAGAGAAGCATAACAAGCATTTTAATATAAGCAGCAGAAATTCCTTTTGACTACACAATCCTTCTTATAAGAACTTCCATTGAATAATTTAAATATACATGGAAACTAACCTTGAGCCTAAAACTTATGTGATCAAGATCACAATCTTAAAGTAAGCTTTGTGTCTCATGTCCAGTTTTTAAGCTACACATACACAAGGTCACACAAGCATACGCATGGCTGGGGAGTATATTCTGTTTCACCATCTTTTCTGGGCTGTTTTTGAGAGATTATCCTCTTCTCATCTTGGAGAGATTAAACTATTAGGGTTAAATAGGCATCTTAGAAATAGACCATCTCATTGATCATGATTAAAATCTTTAGCCACTCCAAATCTAAAGGCTTTAATTCGATCTCTTTCTCTGTTTCACTAGCTTTCATGTTGTTTCTCATGATCCCAAGGGTATGTCTAATGCCCTTGTGAACCAATTAATCCAGCTCTCTCATAGCTTCTGACTGCATTCAGGTATCCCCTTTTCAATGTGGTGTGCTGTGGTCATTAGGGGGATTATGTACCACAGAGTAGAGATGGACTGGGTCATGCCCTTCCTTACCATTTGAACAACACCTCAGAAAGAAACCTAGCACTACTATTGCTAGGGGTTTTGGTAGAATGTACTGTGGTGTGTAGGTGTATGTGTCTTGAGATTTGTGTGCTGTGTGTCTTACCAGTGTTAGCAGTGCCATCTCTGGAGGGGAAGGGCTATAGAATTACCTCATTTTACATGGCCTAAACCTAAACCCATATGACATACAACTGCTTATCTAGAGCTGCATTTATTAAGGCAAGGAAGTTCCTTCTTTCATGGGCCACCTCCCTCTTACAGTCTCTTCTAAACAAGTTTGCTCTCTTAAAACCAGTAGGAAGTACTTGGTGAAAAAAATAAAAATAAAATAAAATGCATTGTCCACCTCTGACTTGTGACTTAGGCCTGTAAGATTTACAATATTTTAACAAACTTCCAGTTGTAAGCTAAATAAGTTGAGGAGATGTGATGTACAGCATGGTGACTACAGTTAATAATACTGTTGCACATTGGACGTTGCTGAGAGAGTAGATCTTAAAAGGTCTCATCACAAGAAAAAAAATGTAACTGTGTGGTGGCGGATGTTAAGTAGACTTAGCGGGGTGATCATTTCCCAGTACATACAAATACAGAATCATTATGCTGGACACCTGAGACCAACATAATATTGTAGGTCAGTATACCTCAAAAGAGAAAGGCAAGATAAGCACATAGAAATATGGTAAATGTTTTCTAGTTAATCTTTCTTGGCTCTGGGTTGAATTGCTTTCAGATTAGTTCAGGTAAGTGGGTATCCCTGATTTAAATACTACCTTCAGGAAAGGATTAGTTCTCTTTCCTAGGGTCTCACTGTGATTCTCTGGGGAAGTGAATTCTCCACATTTCCCTCAAGTCTCCTTCTCATCATTCCTCTACTACAGAAATCCAACATGTGATTTTAGGTTCTTTTTTGATTCCTCAGTTCCCTCATTTCAAACTGATTTTGACACCTAGCCTGGTCTCAAAGAATTCTTTCTTTGTTTCCAGAATCCATGCTTTTTAATCTATCATTGTTAATAGATTCACTGTCAGGCCTGGTCCTTGGCCACTGATCTCCCTTATTGTGGCTTCACAAGCGTGAGAATTTACCACTTCAGTCAATAGGAAAGACTGTGGTAAAAACTAAATTTGCTGCCTATCTGGCTTGATGTAAACCTATACAAACTTTTCTTTGTACTGCGTTTTGTACTAAGGAAATTTGTGGTCTCTTCCAGTGTCATCTACCCATTGATCCATCTATCCACATAAAAGAAAGGATCTTCTTATAGTCATTTTATTTCCCCTGTAAGTAATATCCAAAGTACACACATATATAGACACACACATTGTCTAAAAGCTTATATAACATGAACCTGGGATGAATAACTCTTCCTGGTTGATGTGCAGAATGTGACATTAAGTGTGCTTTAGATTGATATTTATTGATAATACTCTTAAAAACCCAAAAGTGAAAAAGATTTTCTCATGAAAGATGGTGCGTTTCTTCCTAAACTGAAAGCATTGACTTCTCAGTTGGAAGTCAGTGACACTTGGACAAGTTTTTTAATGGATTGGAGGATTAAATCTTACAAGTAGATTTATTCCTCCATGCCAAAAACAAGTAAGAATGTGTGCTATTCAGTCTCTTGCTTATCAGTTTTATGGGCCTACTAGGCAATTATTAATGGATTAGGGAAAAGGCAAGCTAAATAAAATAAACTCTTCAATTGTTACCAGTACTTTTCTATAAAGATACCAAGCACATTCAGAGACACTCCAGAGCTCGGAAAATAAGCTGAAGGGCTAAAGGGGACAGGATGATCAAGTGCAGTAAAGCTTTTGCAAATGCAAAAGGAGGTTAAAGCGCTCAAAGATAAAAAGGAATCAAAACTGAGAAGGAAGGAACAAAAAGAAGCAGATAACATTTCTAATTATATTATTAAAGGTTAATTATCTGTTTCACATGGCAAACGTTAAATGCATCCTGTTAGTTTTAGTATATTGGGACCATAAATAGCCTTTTCTTTAACAGAGTTAAAATCTCCCTTTCTTGTGGGAAAATCTCCTTTTACATTATTCATCGAGAAAATATCTCACAGGTGGAAAATTAAAAGAACTAAGGGTATTTCAAATAGATAAATTAATTCTGTACTTTAAGCATAGGGAGGAATCCAGGTGAAGAAGGTGGGAGGGGCAAGATGTTGAATATGAAAATGCTGTCTATAGACCAATCCTTTGATCCTGATGCTGGAATTCTAGGAGGCTAGGAAAGTCTTGAGCACAGAGAGTGGGAGAAAGCTTCCCCACGTTTGAAGGAAAGTTGCCTGGGGTCTTTCGGGGGGTAAGAATCCTGGCGTTTTGTGTGATGCTTAGTGGTACCATGTGATTCTCCCTCAGTACATCCCCGAGATGCTTGTTCCAAACTATAAGCTAGCTTCAGGTTCTACTTTTGGGAACAGCATAAAACAACTCTCAGGTTCACAGAAAAGGACACAAAAGCTGGTCCCTGAGCAGGAGGTGATCGTAGCAGCCACGGCAGAATCATCAGCAGCTGATTTAAGCAGCTTTAGTGGGTGCACTGGAAAACCTCTAACAGGTCTAAAGTCTAACAGGCTGATGAGATGAAAACAACTCCCCCACCCGCCGTGGGATTCAGATTTAAAATACACACCACACACACAGATGTGTGTGTAGATAGGTACAGACAGAGAGATAGAAGGATAGATATTCTTCTTTTTCTTCTTTTTTAAACTCTAATACAGAGGACTTCTAATTTTAGCTAAGAAGGAGTGACGGGCGTGGGGAGTAGCTCAGTGGTAGAGCATGTGCGTAGTTTGCAAGAGGTCCTTGGTTCCATCCCCAGTACCTCCATTAAGTAAATTAAATTAAAAAAAAAGAATAACAGGGACCTGATTTATCCCCATGCCTGAAACAATAAAAAGGTAAAAAATAAGTGAAACTCTGGACATCAGGAAACAAAAGACAGAGAATTCTAAGAAATAAGAAACAAATGATGAGAGCCATGTGACTGACCCAGCTTACTGTCCTCGGAGGGTGTCCAGGCCACGGTGCCATTGTGGCGGTTGGTAATTTGAGGAGAAACTTGAGAGTCCTGGGAGACTAGAGTTTGTAGGACAGAGCACCGGGGAGGAGAGTGCTTCACAGAGAGAAAACTCCAAAGATCCGCAGAGGGCCTGCTCAAGTGTGCAGCTGAATACTGATGGGCACATGCATGTGAGTGAACTGCCCCAGGCAGGGGAAAGAAAACCTAAAAGAATCAGAAGTAGAAGTGCCTGAGATACACACATGGCTGGGGATAATTTCTTTTCCCACCAGTCAGACTGGAAAACCTTTCGATTCATGGGGAATTGGGCAGACTACACCGGAAAGCCTTGTCCTAGCAGGGGGTAACAATAAGCCCTAGACTGAGCTCCGCTCTGCTCCTGCCAAACAAGTCTTAAAGGGAAGTTCTGACAGAATCAAACTGTTCCAGAACTTTGTTCTAGCATCCCAGAACAAAGCTGAAGGATATTTTAGGAATACAGGAATATCCAGCACCGCAAAAATCACAGTATCTACATACAATCAGAATTTTATCAGGCATGCAAAGAGTTAGGAAAGTAAGACCCATGATGAGGAGATAAATCAAAACTGATCCCACACTGACACAGATACTTACCCTATTAGTATCCACATACGTGACTGGTAGATGTCCTTTTAGATGCTACTCTGGGCCTTTACCAACATACAATGTGCCAACAGTAACCGAGTGTCCTGGGTCTTGTTATCTGAGTGTTGATCAGCAAAGTCCTCTCTTCAGTGATTTTATAGGAAAATAAAAATCATTGCAACAGTAAAATGTCTGCTAATGAACAGAGTTATGTATATAAGGCCTTTATTATGTTGAAGTACATTCCTTCTATACCCAACTTGTTGAGAGATTGTATTATGAATCGATTTTGAATTTTGTCACATGCCTTTTCTGCATCTCTTAGATGATCATATGATTTTTAACTTTCATTCTATTCATGTGGTGATCACATTTATTGGTTTGCATATATTGAACCATCCTTGCATCCCAGGGATGACTCCCACTTGATCACGGTGTACAATCTTTTAAATATACTGTTGAATTAGATTTGCTAGTATTTGGCATCTATATTCATCAGGGATATTGGCTTGTAGTTTTTTGTTTGTTCTGTTTTTTCCCTGTGGTGTCCTTATCTGGCCTTGATATCGGGGTAATGCAGGCCTTGTGAAATGAATTGGGGAGTGTTGTTTCCTCCTCAGTTTTTGGGAAGAGTTTGAGAAGGATTTGCGGTGCTAATCATTTAGCACTATATATATATATATCGAATCATTATGTTGTGTATCTTCAACTTACACTGTGTTATATGTCAACGATATCGCAATAAAACTAGAAAAAAGAAAGTTATGCCATTAATCTCCCACCCCCTCAAATCCTTCTCTGCTTAACCCTCATGTTTTTTATGTTGGTCTCTCTCTGATTGTCACAAGCTACAAAGATAAACTGAAATCACAACTCAAAACAACTACAAAAGCTCCTTAGAAATGAATGCCTTAAATAATTAAGGATTAATAGAGTACATTGAAAATAAGGATAAAGCTCTCAAATACTTCTCACAGTATGATCTTCTTTGAAAGCTATGGCTTGAAAAGCCGTCTAAAATTAAAAGTGAGGGGGAGGATTTCTTATCATGTTATATAGTTCTGTTGAAATTATTTAGCCAAAAAAAAAATTGGACTTGATGCATTGGTTCATTCTAACAAGGAGGTCAGCATTACAATGAAATTCTGTATATTATTTGTAAAATAAATAAACATATTTTAATAATTTTAGTTAATACTAATAAATATTAACTATAATATTCATTAATAATATTAATGAAACCCAAATTAAAGGCTTTTCTTCTGGTCTGTCACTATTTATCGTTTAATTCTGGCCTCGTTTCAGTTAGCAGTTGAGAAACGGTTAGTACTTGTGTAAGTACTTGGGGGAGAAATGCTAGCATGTTGTGAATTCACCCCTAAGAGAAGAGATGAGGGGCTCCTGCCTTTCATCAACCAGAGGGGAAGCTGGGTGAAGCCGACAGCACTGCCAGCAGTACTGATCTTTGTAGTAACACCTAGAGTTAAAGGTGGGCCTAGATGTCGTGAGAAGTGGCTTATAAAGTTCCCAATACACTTGCCAATTTTCTCTTTCCAATTATTCAGATTGAGATGTTTATGAGTCTTTTAAAAATCCTACTCTGTTAATTTCTGCTTTTCACTTCATTAATTTGTTCGATTTTAAGTTTGTCACTATTTTTCTCATCTCTAGTGTTAGTAGCTTAGTTAATTACTTTTCATGCTCTTTAAAAATTTTTCTAATTTACATATTTCAGGATAGAAATTTCCCTCTGTCACTTACTACATCCAACAGTTTAGGATGTATAGAATTTTGGCTGTCATTTAGTTCTAAATCATTTTTAACTTCCATTTTTGATCCTCCTGAATAATTTAGAAGTATGTTATCATGTATCTTGATATATTATTTTTGGTCACTGTTTTGGTTGTTGAGTTCTCCTGTGTGATAGTCATTCTTCTGGACTGCTGAGATTTTTTGTCATTGATATTTAGTCTACTTTTATAAATATTGATACATATTTGAGGATATATGGGATTTTATTGCAGTTTTGTAACTGTGTTTAGTCAAGCTTATTAATGTTGTAATTCAAGTTTGAGAACTTTGTTGTTTTTTTGTACCCCTGACTTAATGATTTCTGATGAGTTGTGTTAATGTCTCCCACAGTTATTGTTAATTTACTAAATTGTCCGTGAATTACATGAGTTTATGCTTTACATATTTAAAAATGATTTTGTTTAATGAATAAAGTCCATGACTGTCTTATCATCTAGATAAAACACTCCATTTGTCAGTATGAGATGATACTCCATCATACTCTTTTTTTTTTTTTTGCTTAATAATACATCTACAACATTATTTTTTTTTCATTTTAACTGTTTTGGTATATATTTTCTGATTCCTTTATATTAGCCTACCGAAGTTGTTTTCCTCCATTTGTTTTAAATTTATTACGAGGATTTAAGGGGAGATTTTGAACCTTTCATATATGCTATGATTTTAATTTAATCTTCCCAACTTCTGTTATTTCTTTTCTGTGTAGTAGTACGCTTTGTATATTTTCTCCTTCCTCCCTTTTTGGTGTTTTGTTGGATTTACTGAATCTGTTTCTTTCTTTTCATGTCCTATTTTCAAATATAAATTTTCCATTCTAGTTTTCTATTTTAATTTTTATCCTACAAATTGCTGTTAAATTTTTAAGTATTTATCTTCTTGTAATTTTCTAGTAAATCTATAGTTATAACGCTCCAGCATACAAGACAAAAAACTCAGCATGGTTACATTATTGTCTGCCCTTTCCTCTTGTGATTTCAAATTCTAATGCTTCTACTATTTAGAATTTTGGTTCCAGATTTTTACTAGCGTGATATTTTACTTATTTACTTAGATTTAATGAGTTGCAGATGTTTTGATTTGCTTTGTTTACCATTGCTTCTTGTACCCTATTCCTTTTTCTAGTTTCACTTCCGTTTTTGTTGGAATGCATGTTTCATTTTCTCTTTCAGAATGTGTTCTTTAATGGTAACATTTTTGAGTTTTTGTATGTATGAAAATGGTGGTCTTTCTGTCACTCTTCAGTGATATATACAATTGTTATGTTTGAAATTTTTTTTTATCTCTTAATTTTAATCTCTCTTCACAGACTTTCTTTGTCATATGTTTCTGACTAGAAGCTCAATTGCAGTTTTATTTTTCTATTATAAGTAATCTGACTTTTCCTCGTATCTTTGGTTTGAAACTACACTCTGATGTGCCTAGAAATGGGTTTTAAGTTCCTGCTTTGCATTATAGTTTTGGTTGTTTCAATCTAGACAGTAGCAAATATTATCAGCTTGGAGAAGTTCCTAAGCATTGTATTTTCTCTCTCAAGTCTTTCTTTGTTGTCATTTTGGAAGCCCCAGTATATGGACACTGAAGCTTTTGGATTCATTCTGCATTCCACTTAGCAGTTTTCCACACTTTTTAGTACACTGTCAGTTGCTCTGTATTTTTTGAGAACTCTCAGTCTCATTTTCTGGAGTTTAAATTTGATATTTAATAATGTAAAATCCTTAACTCTGCATATATACATTCATTGCTTATTATTGCATATTCTTATTTCAACATATTTGCATATGGGTGGAGACTTTCGATTAGCTTTAGACAATATATTGGGCTACATTTCTAGGCCAGTGCTCTTAATTTTCCCTTACCATTCTGCATGTTCTTTTCTCTTTATCAGCCAGCCAGATGCACAGCCATTAGGTGGTTAGAGACTGGATCCTTCGGTCACTACTTGGAAGAGAACCTCCTGGCCAGGACACTGCATGAGAGAGCAATAAACATTGACTGGGTAAGCTACTGGGGTCTGGGGGTTATTTCCTGAAGCAGGTGGTGGTCTTTAACTAATGCAGATATTATGCAAGAGTATCTGATACAATACTGACATCTGATAGTATTAGAGTAAAAAATCTCACATAGTCTTATTGGCATCTCATTTCTTCTCATTCCATGGTTTCAGACTTCAGTGTCTTGTCAAGAATGATACCAAGTTTGTTTCCTTATCTGTGCCTTTACTATAATTATCGTATCATTCAGCACCCAACACAAGCCCTTACTCACTGTAAGTTTTCAGTAGCTACTTTAAAAATGTTTATTCTGTACCTTAAGAATATATTCCCAGGCTTATGTAAAATTAATATTTCAAAACATTTTCTTCCATTTGAGAATCTGAGTTTTTGACACAGTGTTCATTTACATACTTTTAAAAAGTATTTAAAAAATTTTTAACTTTCATCTCTTGAATTGTCCATTGTATGGGATTTCAATGTGCCAATAAGTTATGAGTTAAAGGTGACAAAACGTTTAAAAATACTTATTGGTAACCAAAACTATACTTACTTTAATTTACATTAAATATGTTGCAAAATACAAATTGAGCAACATTCATAACATAAAATATAATAAGTACAGAAATAACTATAATGCAAGGAGGAGGTAAATTATGCCTTAAGAGAGGCATAAAGATTTGTATGTGTGTTCAGAGAAAGAAGAGCTGAGTCAGCTGACATCTTTGAGTGCTTAACATATACCAGATACTGTTAAATTCCTTATTTCCATTCCTCATAACCCTGTGAAAAAAGCACTGTAACTTCTATTTTTCCAAATAAGGAAACTGAGGCACACAACTATGAAGTCATTTGCCCTAGAACATTGCATAGCTTGGACACAGTGATCAACTGGTCTGAATAGACCCCTTTTGTTCAGTGGACACATCTAATCTCCATACTCTAGTCCTCTTCCATTCTGCCATTCGGTGAAAGCTATTCTAGACTTGCCCAGCAGGAGGTCAGCCTTTCCACCTTTCCACCTCTTTTCTTACTTTCCTTTATTGATTTCTGATTGGAAAAGGAGAGGGAAAAAAGCAGTGGAGCGGGTGGTAAGCAAGTTATTTAGAGATTTGCATCCCTAAACTTTATGAAATCCCAGTAATACTGTGACTCCATTAATACTCAGTATTCCTCAGTGTAAAACTGGTAAGAAGGGGAAGTTTACCTGGAGTGGCTCTGACACTTGGTTTTGCCCCTTTTCCCCACTGAAAGTGTATTACAGTGTTTGATTTGTCCCCATCTTTCTTCCAGGGCGCCCATGCTAGCATGTATTAGGAAAACCTTGTAAAAGGGGTTGGCCTCTTGCCCATGCAGACTATGAGTATGTGATTACACTAGGCTTAATTAGGCAGGCTTACTTGGCATTGACTCTGGGGTAATGAGTAGGAAAGGTATGTGTCTTGTAGGTTCGCGTACATCCTTTCTGAGCTTTAGGTACTGCTGATCTGTTCTTGACCTTATTTGCTTCCCCTGAATCTTGGACACATTTTGTTCTTCCTCTTTAACTACTAATACATATCCAAGTTGCTGATCTTTTCCTTGGACTTTGGATGCCTAAATGGATCCCTCTTCCTTTGGAATATGCACTTAGGGGCCATTGGTATTAAGATGTTCAGTTGGTATCGATGAACCATCTTAGTTTTTTTGACAAACCAATCCCTAGGGAAATTGGTGCTGCCTAAAAGTAATTGTTCTAGGTTGTGGGTGTTGAAGATATTTCTTAGTGTTCTGGAGAGTCCTTTGTGGGAGCAGTGAATAAATTAGAAGTATTTTGAATATACAGACATATGTACAAATCTGGGAAGCAACAGGGCATGGTGGTTAAGTAGGTGAACTTCGTTGTCACTCTGCATGGCATCACATCTTGGCCCCAATATGTGATAGTGCATGGTCTTAGGAAAGTTAATTAACTTCACTGTACCTTATTTTATTTATTAAATGAGAATATCAACCACAATAATAATGATTTATTTTATAGCTTTCCTTCCTTTTTTGAGATGAGGAGTAATTGAGATTATACCTACAAGGACTTGGGTTAGATATGGTATATGTAAGCACTCAATAAATTTCAGGTATAAAAGAAAATGTACTTTTCTTACAAAAAGTATTCAGTTAGGTTTCAGTGGGAATTGTTTTTAAAACTCTGAAATGTCAGTTTTTCTTTAAAGTAAGATTTGCATCTGCAGGTAACTTCGGGAGAAAGAGACAGAGGATCTTATCTTAGACACTAGGACACTTCTAAGGCTACTTTGGAGGAATTAACCATTTGCACAATACAGTTAACCCTTGAACAACATATAATCCATGAATAATTTAAAGTTGGCCTTCCATATCCAGGCTTCCTCATCATCCTCATGTTCAATCCACCATGGACCGTGTAGCACTGTAGTATTTACTACTGAAAAATATCCACGTATCAGTGGATCGAGGAAGTTCAAACCCACATTGTTCAAGGGTCAACTGTACAGTAATTTATCTGAAAGCACAAAGAGGCTTCAAAATATTTGCAGCTGGGTCTAAAATTAAAAAGTAAGATATTATCTTCTATTTTCTTCTGATAGTTCAAAATGGTTAGAAAATTCCAAAATAAAGGAAAAGAATAGAGAATAAGAGAACCAAGTGAGCTTCCACCAAGAGCTGTCATTTACTCAAGATTTAAGTAATGTAACTTAAAAAAACAAGGTTTAAGTAATGGGAGAAAACAGAACTGCTTTTTATGTAAGCAAGAAACCAGGGTGAGAACGATTAGGTCATTTGCAAATTTAAAGTGGTAGGAATACTTTAAAATATTTGTCTATCAGAAAAGAAGTGGGGTTTTTTTGGGGGGGAGGGCGTTTTTTAAGGATCTCATTGTTGATATATCTCTTTATATGAAGAGACAGTGCCAAATATTTAGATTTAAATTTTTTTAAAAAACTTTTAAAATGGGTTGCAAACTGAGGAAACTGAAGATGATGAATTTAAGTTTATTTTTCTGGTGATGTCTGTCTACTAGAATTTAAATTGGAAGTTCTTGCATTCTGATGCTTGTATGATAAATACCCATAAATCTGTAAAACTTTGCTATAGCTGTCAGAGATCAGAGTTGAGTGCAATTCAAATTATAAGATCACTGAAAGCACTTTAAAATGTCAGTAAACTCATTTCTAGAGCTGTTTGCTCTACCAGTGAAGACAGCAATAGCCTCCCAGTCTCACGGTGTGTGCTTCTTAGTTCAATTACAATGATGTGGTCAGAAATCCTGCCTGTACTTTGGTGACTAGGTATTTTTGAAATGCGAATTAATATTCTCACTCAACACATGGTAGAATTTCACTCCTGACTGTCACTTTTAATAATTGTTCTGCCTTTATTAATACCACACAGCACAGAAAAAGTCTGGACGAGTCATGTCAGGTTGCTAAATGTGGTATCTGACACATGGTAAGAAATAGGTTAGAGTTAGGTCCCTTTAAGTTCTTACTTTGTATATTTCTGTAAGTGGTGAGCTTTTAAGTGATTTGGGTTTTTTCTAGATTGTTTTTTTTTTTCCCATTTTTCAATATTGAAAATATATTTACAAAGTAATAAGGATATATGATCTAGCAATTCCATTCCTAGTTGTATACTTACGTACTCACCAAAAGGTACGCATTAGAATGTTCCTAGCATCACTACTTGTAATAGCTCCAAACCAAAACCACTCACCTTTCCAAAAAAAGAGGAATATATAACACACACACACACTCTCCGTCTCTCTCTCTCTCACACACACACACACACACACACTTGTGGTAGAATACTATACAGCAATGAAAATGAACAATCTTAACTACATGCAGCCATGCAGCTGAATGCCGCTTACAGTACTACGGGAAGAAGCTGGTAACAAAAGAGCCCATAGTGAATGCTTCTGTTACATAAAGTACAACATCAGGGTAAAGCTTATCCCGTTAGAGGAAGGCTAGTGGTTACCTGTGGAGGTGGGATGACTGGCAGGGGGTATAAAGAGCTTCTGGGATGTATGTAATGTTCTGTTTCTTAATCTGGCGTTGGTTATAGAGTTGTATACTTGGTGAAGATTCAGTGAGATGTAAACTTAAGAAATATGTCCTTTTATATATTATTATATACTTCAGTAACAAAGTAACAAATTTTGAAAAGGACAAAGTCTCTTGATTACCAACTTAAGAGTTTCTGATGTCCTGAAGCATGAAGAACTTTCTGTTTGGAGGAAAACAAAACAAATTTTAGACTTGAGCTCTAGAACAGACTTTGACGGCGCCTTACACATTATAGATAGTTGTTGAATAAATGTGTTGATAGACCAATGTGCTTTATTCTATTGTTATGATTATTTTAAAGCATGATGTTAATACCCCCTGATAAATACTCACATTAAAACTAGGTCATACTTTGTGAAACGCCTTAAAGGCTCTCCCTTGAGTATTCAGTGGTGCCTAATGCATCATTCTTAAAAACATGGAAGGCTGATAATGCCTGTTAAAATGCGTATGTTCAACTTCAAAGGACCTTGCTAACTCCCTGCTTTATCTCTATTAGTAATTCCTATTTGGCTTCAGTCCTCCTTTTAAATAGTATTCATTGAATTTACCAAGGACAGTAATTTGTTTATCATTATGATGATGCATTGCCCTAACAGATTGGTAGCTTGATATGGCTGTGTTTTTGTTTTTGTTTTTTGTCACAAGGAAGATATCTTTTATAGTGATTGAATAATTTATTTCATTTAGGAAAATATTTATTTTAGCAAATGGATAGTCTTTGCTGCATAAGGATGGAGAGAGATTTAATTTAAATGCTGCAGAGGATTTTTTTAGACAAATGGCTAGGTTTTTGAATGAGGTCTGGGAGTAAAAATAACATGTTACACATACTGAAATTTTTTTTTAATTTAAAGCTTATATATAAATAAAGCACTCAATCACTAGAATACTCTACATATAGAACAGATAAACAACAAGGTCCTACTGTATACCAAAGGGAACTATATTCAATATCTTGTAATAGCCCATAATGGAAAAGAATGAAAAGGAATATATCTATATCTATATCTATATCTATATCTGAATCACTATGCTGTACATCAGAAACTAACACAACATTGTAAATTGACTATACTTCTATTTTAAAAAATCACTAGAATACAATTTGTCAGTTTTCAATTTAAGGATTAGTTTAAGAATTTTTTGAAGTTTAGCAGACTCTTTGTAGGCTCATCCTTGGATTAGATTATATCAAAGTCTCAATTGTGAAATAGTTTTGTTTTGGTACTCTGTGGCTAAAAGTACTAATCTATTTTATATTAAGACTAGAACTCTTATAGAAATATTTTATGCCTCATTAAACCTTAACTATATATAAAGGTTAATTGATGTGTGTGTGTATGTGTGTGTGTATATATATGTATGTGTATATATATAGTTTTTCTTATATGGGCCAAGTAAATGTTTTTACTGAATGTTGTTTTCAATCCTTATTTCAGTATTGCATAGAAATTAAAATTTTTTTCCTGCCTACTTTCATGTTCAGATACAATTTCTGTATTTTGTTTGAAGCTAATCTACATGTGTTACCTTTTTGAATATTTCATTTCCTTGACTTGGGGAGCTCAATTTTTTCCCTTTTCTCACAGAACTCTAACTCGATTTTCCCCACAATGATCTCTTCAATAAGGGTTTACAGGCCCTCTTCAGATGCAGCCCCAGTGAAAAGTCTTGAACTTGTTCTGTTTTATTAGAATGTTTTCTGTACTGATCCCAGGAGGCTGTATAACTCTTTGTTGAGGGAAGCTCTGGAGGGATGAACTGGGTTTAAAAATCTAGTTGCACTTTAAAGACAAGAAGCACAGCATCTGAAAAATACACCAGGGAAAGCAGAATAAATGAAGGATGCAAAGAAATAAGAGTTACAGAGGTGGAGGCTTGGGCTACTGAGGTTTTCAAATGCAAACCTAGTATTGGATCTCAGAGGACTTTGGAAATGTTGCAGAAAGGAATGAAGAAAAAGGAATTTGAAACAACTCATGACTGATTACTGTTTCTTGAAAGCATATTCTAAGTTTACAAGGATATAAAAAGGGGGATTTTGAATTACGTACAAATTAGATTTTTAAAAATATATTTTTATTGAAGTATAGTCAGTTTACAATGTTCTGTCAATTTCTGGTGTACAGCACAATACTTCCGTCATATAGGAACATACATCCCTTCTATTTTTACTAATACAAATTAAGTTAATTAGGTTTGAAGAGAAGCTGGAGTGTTTTTCAGTACATCATGGATCAGAAAAAAATTTAGAAATATGTTGGATAGCCTTACATAGTCTTCATCACTGTTATCTAACATAGCATCCAAACATCGTGCAATTTTCAAGTATTAGAGAATATCTAAATTAGATATAGACTAGCTCCTCAGGTTACATTTTATACTGATGATTAGTTAAAATGCCCAGGTAATTTGAAACATCACTTTAGAACTTAACTTGCTCTAACCAATCTTCCATCTTGTCCGCCAAGTCATTCATTAGAAGACTCACTCAATTCTTAGTGTTCTCTTTCCACAACCATGTAGGGGTTTTGGTTATAATTTATGATCAGTTCTTACAATGATCTGCATCTTAATATCTGTCCTCTATGAATGTATAGGAAATCAAGGTAATTGCTTTCTCCAGACCCAACAAGAAAAACAGCACATTTTCAAGATCTCCTCTCAGTAACAGTGATTTTAGGGCTGTAGTCACATGGAAATTATGGTCGTGATGCTTGGTTAAAAAAAAAAAATCAAGCAACAATAATGATAATACCTATAATGAAATTTAAATACTTTATATTTGATTGAAAAATTTACTTATGTTTTTCCTAGGCCTTTATTGAAAAATTATACTTTGGCATTTGCAAGGATTCTGATCAAATAGTAACTCATCGTTCTGTTAAACAGCCAACCTTCCTCCGAGCATTACAAAGAGCAGACATTCAAAACCAGAAAGGCTAGCATTCACTTTGACTTTTTGGCATTTTTATTCTTCTGTAATATTACATTTTCAAGTTAATTGTTTTAATCTAACAGATTTTGACATGCAATAAAATATTTAAGCAATTCCTTTTATTAAAGTTGGAAAGTACAATACACTGTTTAAGCATAATCTTCATGAAATTTTACAAATGTAAAATTCTTATATCAACTGAATACCAAATTTTTAAATTATCTTTGTTGCTAGATGAATTTATTAGTAGAGGAGGAACTCTTTCATATCACACTGATTATAGCCAAAAGTTTTGGGGTAACTGAAAAAGTTGTTAAAATGAGGAGTAATAAAATATGTACGAGCTATAACCTTTAAAAGTTTATTTACTCAAATGATAAGAGATAAGCATCTATTTGCTAACCTTTGAGTTTAATCCCACCATGGGGAATTTGCCTTTGCTTTTTTTTTTTTTTTTTTTTTAATAAACTACAGCCATGATAGGTTATGTGTGATTTCCTGTTTTGTTTATGTGAAAATAAAGCAAAACTGTAAAGACAGTTGTGAAACAAGCCAAATACAGAATCCTCCTAACAGGTTGCTTTACCGTGTTTTGACTTCCCTTCCACAGTCTTTTTCCTTTTCTTTACTTTCCAGAGCCCTCAGATGGTTGCTTTTTTTCAGTGAAAGTATAGTTGACATACAGTATTATGTTAGTTTCAGGTGTACAAGAAGTGATTGGGCATTTAATACATTACAAAATGATGACATTAGGTCTAATAACCATCTGTCAACATAAAAAAAAACTCATTAAAAATGGGCAGAGGGCCTAAACAGACATTTTTCAAAGATGACAAATTGTCAACAGGTAGTTGTTTTTTATATTTTGTCCAGAGAGCTTGTTACCAGTGGCTGGATGGGCTGCAGTAGGTTTTCACTTCTATTGTGGAAACAGAACCTTGCTGGCACTTTATCTTTTAATTTTTAATGTGAATTCAAAAATGAAAGATACAGGTTTAGTGTAGATCTCTCCATAAATTCTTTATCAAAGTCGCCAATTCTTTCCATATTATATTGCCCCCTTTCCTTTATCATTCCCTCTCTCTATAAGTGTGTGTATATGTGCGTATGTATGCATATATTTTGAACTTAAAGTGCTGTCTGCTAGAATTCCTGACTGTTAAGATTTTTTTTCTTTGTAATTCATGAGTAATCTGTGGAGTGAGGCATTGAAGCTATGGAAATATCCTCTCTCATCATTTTCATCCATTAATTTGATCTCTCATCGATGACATTCTAACACCATCATTCCTTTACATGTACTAGTAGGCATTCTACTATGAGGAAGAGCTTTTCCTTCTCCGTTTATTTGCTCATTTACTTATTTATATTAATTTGGAACATGGATTCTTATTTTGTTCACTGGGTTATAATCTTTATTCTATTATTTATTTTGATGCTCAAATTTTCCTAGATTTGGCCTGTGTGAGTCCCTCCTAGCTGGCTCTGGTGTGCTTTGGTGTGTTCTCATGATTCTTTGAGCACTTAATTATTTTCTGGCACAGTCTCAATGCTGGTGTCAGCCATTTTTTCTAAAGAGTTATATTTCCTTTTAGTAGAGAACAGTATTCAGAAACTGAGATCTAGGTGCTAGATATGTCATGTTGCTGGAGAGCTATTGTCTCTTTTAGTGGCCTGAACTAGGAGAGATGCACACACACATCTATTTACCTGACAACTCCAATTCCCACACTAGAGTTTATTCTAGTCTTCTCTTTCCATCTCTGTATGTCTCTTCTCCAACAATGAAAAAGCTTTCGCCTATTATCTTTAATATCCTTATTTGTTCACACCTAGGATACACAATTAGTTTCAGAGTTGCTAATGCATGCCACTACAAAAACAAAACCTACTAACTAGACTTCAGTATTTGTTTACAGTTCTTCATTGAGGCAGCATTTCCATAGAGTGAAATACTCAGTTATGAAGGGTACAGTTTGATAAATTTGGATAAATGTCTACAATTCTGTAATGATTACCCTATTCAATAAATGGGATATCTCCTTGATCCCAGAAAGTTTCCTCATGCCCACTTACAGTCAACCCACGCCCCTCCTTGGCAACCTCTTTGAATTTTGTCACCATACATTACCTTTGCTTGTTCTTTGACCATCATAGAAATGGAGTCATTTAGAATATACTCTTGTTTTTGACTTCTTTCAATCAATATACTCTTCATGAGAGTCATTATTGTTAACGTATATCATTAGTTCACTGTTTTGTAAGTATATATTTCCATTTCATGATTATACCATAATGTATTTTTCTTGTTGATGGACATTTGGGCTGTATCTGAATTTTAGCTACCATGGATAAGGTGGTATAAACATCCTTGTACAAATATTTTGGTCAGTATATGTTTTCTTTTCACTTGGATAACTACCTAGTGGACATCCTGAATCCTAGAGTAGGAATATGCTTAACTTCATAAGAAAACGCTAATATTTTGCAATATGGTGGTACCATTTTATGTTGTCATCAGCAACGTATGAGAGTCCTACTTGCACTGCATACTTCCCAACATTTGGTGCTGTCAGGGTTTTGTTTTTGTTTAAGCCATTCTAGTGTTTTTGAAATGGTAACACATTATGGTTTGTTATTTTTTTAACTGAAGTATAGTTGGTTACACTGCATCAATTTCTGGTGCACAGCATAATGTCCCAGTTATGCATATATATACATCTACTCATTTTCATATTCTTTTTCATTAAAGGTTTTTATAAGATATTGACTATAGTTCCCTGTGCTATACAGAAGAAATTTGTTTTTTATCTATTTTTATATATAGTGGTTAACATTTGCAAATCTCAAACTCCCAAATTTATCCCTTCCCACCCCTTTTCCCCTGGTAAAACCGTAAGATTGTTTACTATGTCTGAGAGTCTGTTTCTGTTTTGTAGATGAGTTATTTAGTGTCCCCTTTTTCCTTTTCTTTTTAAATTCCACATGAGTGATATCATAGGGTATTTTTCTTTCTCTTTCTAGCTTACTTCACTTAGAATGATGATCTCCAGGTCCATCCATGTTGCTGGAAATGGCATTATTTTATTCTTTTTCTTATGGCTGAGTAGTATTCCATTGTATAAATATACCACAACTTCTTTATCGAGTCATCTGTTGATGGACATTTAGGTTGCTTCCATGTCTTGGCTATTGTATATAGTGCTGCTATGAACACTGGGGTGCACGTATCTTTTGAAATTAGAGTTCCCTCCGGATATATGCCCAGGAGTGGGATTGCTGGAACATTATGTTTTTTATTTGAATTTCCCTGAAGAAAAATTATATTCAGTTCTTTGACACATAGATATATAGAAGTAAGTTGATAATCTCCAAATATTTGACTTAACTAGATACATTATTTTTTTATTGATTTCTAGTTTCATTCCATTGCAGTCAGAGCACATACTTGCTAAGATTTCTGTCTTTTGAAAGTGGAAGTGTGATCTGTCTTGATCAATGTTCTGTTCCATGTCCTCTTAAATGACCATGTAGTCTACAGTTTGTGGGTATAATGTTCCATATATTCCGCCTAAGTCAAGTTGGTTGATTTTGTTATATAAATATTCCAAGTATTTTTCAATTCTCTTTAAGTCTATCTTGTCTTACAGTAATAGAGCCATACCAGGTTTCTTAAGACCAGTGTATTCATAATATATCATTTTTCCATGCTTGTATTTATTTTCCCCTTTCTTTACTTCATAGGGTAGATAGCCTTGATTTCATTTTGCTTCCAGGATTGACATGTTAGCTATGGCCAACATTTAGATATTTAGTTACACTGTATTTCATTTGCTATTTTACTGGTTGATCTTGAGATGACAATATACATCTTTAAGTTATCACAGGCAAAATTCAAATAAATTTTTATTATTACACAAGACATGTAAGGACCTTATGCTTCTGTAACTCCATTTGTACCTACTGCTGATTTTGTTTTTCTTGACACATTTTTCTATGGCATTCCAATGAAACTCACAATTAATTTTTAAATTTTGATTTAATATCAGTAAGCAGCCATAGGTCTATTAAATAAACTTAAGGAAATAAATGTATGGTAGTAAAAAGTTGCCCTTTACATTTACCCAGATATTAACCTTCTCTGATGCTCTTCATTTCATCCTTAATATCTGGTTTTTATGGTACAATTTCCCTTTAGGTTGAAGTTTAAGCATTTTTTTCCCCTAATTCAAGTCATTTTTTACAAGAATGCCTATATTTCAGCATCATTTTAAAGGGTATTGTCACTGAATATAAAATTTGGGGGTAAAAGATCTCTTTTGCTTTCAGCAATTTAAATATGACATCTAGCATCCTTTGATGAGAACTTAGTTATCATTCATATTTCACCCCAGAAAGGGAAAAAAGCCTCTGTTGGGTTCTTGTCTTGCCCGAAAGAGAATTCAGACAGGAGATGAAAGTGTTGTGTAGTGAAAGATTTTAAAGATTTTATTATCAAAGCAGAAGTACACCTCCAAGAGTGGAAGGTGGGCTGATCTAAGGGAGGATAGCAGTGGTCTTTGTCTCTTCTCTTACACCCTCGCTTAGAGGTGGCTCTTGCCCCGGAGTGCTTAGTCATGCTCCTCCCCTTTTGTGCATGCACAAGGAAAAACCCATGGTGGGGGGGCTAAATTGCAATGCTAATTATATTACAATAAGCATTGGGTCGTGTCTGGTTAGGTCCTTGTTACTACCGTGCAGATGTGGCCATCGGGTTCCAATCAGTTTCTTGCTGGCACTCATTTAGAGGAAGTAAAGCCCCTTTATGCTGAAGGCAGGCATAACGCCATCTTCCAGACCATCCTCCCTCTCCTCCACCTTATCTGCCTGGTGCCCCCACTTTACCTACGTAACAATATTAATTATTTCTCTGTATGTTTTGGCTTTTTTTCCCGTCTGCTTTAAAATTTTCTAAGACACCAATTACACATATCTTAGACCACTTAATATTCTCCCACAAATCACTGAGGCTCTATTTTGGTTTTTCAATATATTTTCTTCCTGTTTGCCTTATTCAGTAATTGCTATTGATCTAGTTTGCTAAAACCTTTATGTTCTTTCCCAGTCTTCTATTAAGCCCATCCACTGAATGCTTCATTTTAGATCATTCTGTTCACTTCCAGACTTTATATGTGGCCCTTTAAAAAAAAACTTCAAATTTTCTCCTGATACTACTCATTATGACCATTGTGACTCATTATGATCACTGGTGGTTTTTTTTTTCAAGTATGTGAACATATTTCTGTTTTCTTTCCCTGAACAGTGTTGTTTTATTTTCTTGTAGCAGGCAGTTAGCTTTGTTAAGGACTCAAACTCTGTCTTCCCTGAAATGGGCAGCAGCTGAAATCTCTGTTCAATTATGTTAGCCTTCCATATGTTGCTCCTGGAGTCTCCTGTGCACATGCATAGTCTGAAGGTCAGCCAAGTATTTGAATGGAGTTTCTATGCAGATTTTGGAACTCCTTTCTCTTTGCTTTTTTTCTGGAAATCCCATCTTTCACTTCCAGCCACTCAGGCAGCCTAAAACTTTATCTTCTGACTCCTCAAGCCAGTAAAACTATTTTGCATTGTGCAGACTGAAAAGTGCCCTAAAGTGAAAAGGTGTTTAATTGTGTATAAAGTGAGATTCCCTTCTTTCCAGATTCAGATTAGTATCCGTTTCTGCCTGCTGCATACTTCTTTCCCCATGAGTCTTGAAAGAGGAATATTCACAACTACAACGGGGCGAAAAAAAATCTAAACAGAGGCGGTAATAATAGAATCTATTAACATATGTGCTAACCAAATGAAGTTTGTGATAAAGTTTCCATGACATTGAAAATGATATTTGAACTTAGAAAATTAAAGTGTGAATTACCTGTGGCAGTAAATCAGAGGCTATCATTACAGGTGAAATTTTAGGTTAGAAAAAAATAAACTTAATTTCTATTATTCTGTTTATTTCTAAGGATAGAAATTATTCTGTCCATGAAATTACTACCTGCGAATGGATTTACATTTTAACACATTTCAGTTCAGTACCGACTGAACTATTAAATTAACAAAACAGAGATAGGTAATCTTTATCATTCTTGGGAACTACCGAATATAAATTGTACACAGTATCTAAAAGTTATCTGTGTTACTTGCTATGTCTACTAAACAAAGATACAACAAATTACACTTCTCCAATTATGGTGTTTACATCTAATTCAAACTGATTTGTAAAGTAGCACGAAGCATACATCAGGAATAGGGGAAGCTCAGATTGATGGCTCTCACTATGGGGTCTTAAGAAATATATTTTATTCCTTTAATTGACATGGATAAAAGGAGACACATTCAGATGTATTCATTATTTACTGCATATCTGAGAGACATTTGAAAACTTACCATCATATGTAACCTCAGAGCATCTGCCTTTTATTATTCTTTTTTCTAATTAGAGGAAATGCCAAATCAGGGCTAATAAAGTTTTAAAAAATTGCCAAGATCCAATTTGTGGTTCAAATGCAGTTGTATTCAGTCAGATAATCATTCACCAAACACAGTTATTGGAAGAATTTACCCTTGTAAATACTCTGTATTAGTCAGCAGATGGCATGCATTGTACATTAACTGTTCCACCCCGTTATCTCACGTACTTTAGAACAGAAAGCATCTGGTTTTCTCAGAAAGACACATTATTCCCTCATTTGCAGTTTAGTGTTAATTTGTGAACTATTTAGTGATAATCAAAGAAGGTGATATTTCATCTTCACTTAGTTTGTATAGTCGATTTAATGAAGTATAAGATGGGGTAAAAATACATTGAGCAAGTCCTTAGCAAGCTTCAGCATCTAGAAAAAACAATCCTGAACAATTGTTTTCCTGCTTTGGCTGGAGGCTTGCAAGGAAGGACAGAAGCCTTTTGGATGCAGTTTCTGAGTGCCTTCCATGAATTTCAGGAATATAAAAATCATTTCGTGTTGCATATGGGTAACCACATAAAGTCAGAATACAAGAAACAAGTAAATCAACAAACAGGGGCAACTCAATTTACGTCTAAGTCATCTGTTTAAGATAACACTGCAGTAGTCTAATTGGAAAATCTCTTTCTTTACGTATAAAAGCACGCACGTATTCAGAGACTTCCCTTTGAGTGGTTTCAAAGAAGAATTTGGCTGGTAATGCTTTAACCTAACACAGCTTAGCATATTTCTTGTCAAACTGATATCCATCTGTCAGCCTGGCCTGATGCCGATTCCCAAGGTACTGGGTCACTCTTTGCAGGGCCTGAGTTGTGTCACAGTTATCTCCAGGGAGCTAAGCTCCACAATATATAAGAGAGTGAACACATAAAGAAGCAGAAACATGAACTGCACACCCCTCACCAGTTCCACTGGAAAGAAAAGACACTTGCCTGCCTTCATACCAGAGTTTTTCCATGTGTTAAACATAGAATGACTCTCTTAGGCTGGGACTGACACCCTTTCAATTATGAACTTGCTTTAAGGCCTATTGTATTGGGGGGAAGCAGAATAAGTATATAATGTTGAACTTTCTTATTCCTAAACAGAGATTAATAACCACTGAAAAGAAAAACAAAACCCAAACCAACATGAAACTTAACATTTTTCTTTAGACTGGAGAAAAAAATTCAAATGTATTCCCCTGAGGAAATAGCAAATCTCTCTCCTCTCTCTCTCAGGTATGATATCCCTTACCAGTTTAGATCTCTGTGTCTTTGGAAGGAATATTTCCATTTTCAAAGAAGAGTAAAATATTTCAAGTAACACTACTTTAGCGCTAAAGGACTTCAGGGTTTGATTTATTCAGTGTCTGTGTTTAGAGTTGTAGGAGATCAAGGACATTAATGAAAATGTTACTTATTCAACTTTTTGATATTCTTCAAAAGACTTTAGAAATGTTAAAATGATCAGCCAGGAATAAAAATCTTCTCGATTTTACTGTGTAGGTTGGAGCCTGGGTCTGCATGTGGGAGTTGTGAGTGGGACTAGCTGCTGGCTTCCAAAGATGCTAAAAGTAGCACAGTGGTGGTTGTTACTGAGAGATGACTGTATTTTGCTGTCCGTGTCTTCCATACTGAGGGCATTTTGGTGGGATGGGCATTCCCCCTTTTATCGATTTCTTAAGGAAAACTGGGGGCATATACAGGGGATGAGGAGATACTTATGAACCAGTCAAAACTGCAGCTGTGCTGTGGACCTCTGTGTTGTAAAATGAGCTTGCTACAGCTGAGGGTTCTGCCCTGGTCTGTCTTTGTCACTTGGCTTGCATTCCAAGTTTCCTCTGGCCTAAGGCTGCACTCATTCAACAGCTTGAGAAGAAATTATGTATGTCTTTTGAAAGAATCTGTCCATACAGGTGCCTTGAGGTTACTGGTGGCTTTACGAAAACCTGTTTTTATTGGCAAAGAAACTGACATGGTTAAAAAAAAAAAAAAAAGTCACCAGTTCTTTCACTGGAAGTGATAGGAAATGGATGCCATGAGTGCTGTGAGTCTGCTTCATGTAATGACAAGAGATGTAAAAATCAGATTGTCACTCCTGCCTGGTGGATGTAGGTGACCTGTGGCCACAGGCAGGTCATTATACTTGTAGGTGCCAGATACTCAAGGGTTTGGCATTAGGGCTGTGTTAGGCTCCAAAGCCAGCTGGCTGAGCGTTAGGGAAAACCAAGGAGACTTCAGTTAATTGGGGGTTAAAATATGGCTGTGTAAAAGATGCATACAAAAGCAATGTGTCTTTTCTAACTAAGTACAATCAGTTTGATTAGGAGAATAAACAAACAGCACACGCGTGAACTCATACCTCGTTTCTCGCATACTCCCCAAGCTCCACCTGCCTTGGCACCCCCCCGCCCAGCTCAGCAAGGCACTAGGCAGCATATAATCATGTCACTCTGTCACCAGGTCTCCTTCTCAATGAAATTCAGGTGTCTAAATAGAAAGGAGTGATGGCAGATTTTTCCCCTCTTTCAGCAGAAAGCCAAGGAAATGCTTTCAGAAAGATGAAAACTACACTTTTGTGTCATCACAAATGATCTGTATAACACTTGATGCACAAATATTGAACCTCTTTGTGTCAGCTGTTTATTGCTTGGGTTAGGACAGGAATACATTTTCTATGTCAATACTTGATGAGGTGAAAAATTTCCTGCAAGCAGAGGCTGAGTTACTTGTGGAGAAATGGGCTGTATTGAAGACAGAACAGAAGCCCTTGGGAGATAATCAATGGTATTTGCTGGAGAAAAATCAGTATTTCATAACAAAATGGTATTAACAGACTTGAAGCTTATATTGAATATGTTTTCTAAAAACTTCAAATATTTTAAATGATCACTTAGCCAATAGGCCTGTGACAAAAGTGGATCAAGAAATATCCTTATTAACAGAAGAAAATACAAATGTTACATAAAATTCGAGTTTTGGTGGGAGGGTATAGCTCAAGTGATAGAGTACATGCTTAGCATGCATGAGGTCCTGGGTTCAATCCCCAGTACCTCCTCTAAAAATAAAACCTAATTAACTCCCCCCCCACCAGAAAAAAAAAAGAGTTTTTTCTTAATGCTCACCTTCTATGTGCTAGGCATTTCTACATTCTATGAAAATTCTGTCTGATACTATCCCAATCATGGAAGTTACTCCTGTTTTACAGATGATTAACCTGAAGGTAGAATCTGATTCAAACTTAGGGATCCCAAGTTCAACCCCAGACACAGTCTTTTGTATCTAAATCAGATATCGTTCGTCCATGTTTATGTCAGTCTTTAACATGCATCCTTTGCTAGTATCCCAAATCCAACTTATGTATATGTATGCTTTAAAATTGGAGGTCAGTGTGCAGCTTGGCTGCGTTTTCCATCTCTACTACCGCTGTCATTGCTGAATTTATTGCTGGCACAGGTGAAATATCTACTAGGACATCAGCTAGAATATTGTCATTGGAATGTACTAGTATTTTTAACAGCTACCCAGAAAAATACATTGCTTTGCTATGAAACCTTAAGGCAATGGAGTGAGTTGATTTACACAAATAAAATGGCCACCCTGCCTTCTGCATTTGGTCTTCAAAAGGCTGGCAAGTGACAGCACCTTGACAATAAGGAAATTAGCATTGATGGGTGACCATCTTTGAAATACTGAGACTTTTAGTGAATTTTTTATTTATAGCAAACACATGGACACCATTAAAAATTGAGAATTAGGTCACATGAACTCCAAACACCATAGATCCCTGTCACATTATCCACATCTCTGCCTGCCAGGCTGACATCTTCTAAGAGAGAACAAAACCCTTATCAGAACATCTACACTATGGAGGGGTATATCACAGAAGACCCACAGCATATTAAGAAATGAGTACAGAAAACCTTTAAAGAGCTTGAGAAGTTTTGATCACCAACTTGGAGGGTCAGATAAAGTGAAGAGGTATGAAGCTTCCTTGAAATAAAAGGATCCATAAAATGTTAGAATTTGCACACACTCACACACAGTCTTAATCATGGCATAGCTTCTTCTCTCTTGGATTGGTTGTGACTTTAAAGTAGAAGCAACAGACTTTTAAAAAAAAATTACCAATGCTGTCTTTACATAAAAAACAAAAGTCAATATGAAATACGAAAAGTCACCACATGTGGGCGGCTTACCTTAGCATTCAAGTTCACCTACCATTTGCTAATACTGTTGTTAGCAGGCAAAGCATAATAGACACACTATTTTTTAGCTCCAGATTTACTTTCTCTTCTACCGTATTTATACCATTTATTTTTTCCAAACATAACAAGTGCTTCTTTCTCTGCAACGCTACTCTCGTTTGTGTGACGTGCCCTACCCGCTGTCCCACTCCCTCCTCCTTTCCATCTGTTAAAGTGTCCCCAATCTTCAAAAGCCATCTCTTCTAAAGAACCTTTGTGGATGTCTCCACAAGCCGTGTATGCCCACTTTCCCCTGTTTTGATCTCTCATACATACAAATTAGCTAGATATCTATATAATGACATATCCTAGTATCTTTGCCTTTGGCCTTATGATTCCTAGATTCTATGATCTCTCTTTTTCCCAGAAATTTGGTGCTTTTCTTTTTCTTATGTTTCATGGCACCTTTCCTATTTTTCTATTAAAAAACAGAGTCTCAAAAATTGCAGCTGTTGGGTTTGCTAGTTCTTTCTGTGCTCTGGGACTTGTTTATGTATCCTTTGCAACTTGAACTTTTTCTCTCTTATCTTGTCACCTCTCCTGGACTTCAAATATCTCTGGACCATGTTTGTTTTATTCTTTTTAGTTTGAAGATCTTGGGCCTTGATGGCAAAGAGTCAGTCAAAATACATGTTAAGAGGTTCTGCGTTCTCAGATAAAACCACCTGCTTGCAGACACCAAGATCTGTTCCGGATTCAGAGTCCTCTTTCTTGCCCCTAGTGTTGAACAGATTTTGAGCTTTTACTTTCTCAGATACCTTTTATCCCTTAGTATGTACCTTATGTTTGTAATTCCAGCCAACGTGTCGCAGTGGCTTTTACCCTGAATTTTCCAGAAACTGTTTTCTTGGAGTTATAGAGCCCATTTCGGGTTCAATACGTTCCCTTAATTTCAGTTGGAAATTCTCATCTGATCCAATCCCTTTCTCCCAGAGTGCTAGCTCTTCTGCTTTACCCTCAGTTTTCTAGTGGATGGAATTCAGCACATTTGCATGCTGTCTCTTCAACAGGCAGAGTAATAGAATTATGAGCACTGCAAGTCATGAATTCATTGTCTGATCTCTCCTTAGCAGACTGTGACATCTAGCAGATGACCAGAGGCTGCTATGTTGTGTCTCTCTGACAGTTTAAAAAATCTGCATTAATGAGGGATCATCTTTGTTCCCGCTTGGGGGTCAAGGGAAACAACAGTAAGTATTAGATTTCAATCCATTCCTTCTCCTAAGGAACCATCTCCATTCCCTTCTCAGATCTGCTGTCCTCTCCCTTGTCTAGTTTCTTTCTTTATACTAAATGTTTCTTCTGCTTAAAACATACTCAGAAACTATTAAATCTAGAGCCCATGTCCCATAATAACCAGTGCCTACCTTCTCTCTCTCCTTCTCAACCAGGCTTCCTATGAAATAGGTTGTATTGGTTGTCTTGGCAATTTCTCAGTTACTAATTTGTCCCTCTGTGAAAGGAAGGTGGCTTTTGTTCTCACCTTTCTTAGAAAAATGTCTCACAACACTTAACCCAGTGACCACGCTTTTCTTATTTCCTCTTAAAAATGTTTCTGTCTCAGGTTTCGGTGAGACTATCTATTCATATTTGTTTCCTTTATATCTATCTGCCAATGATTTTATTTCCCAATGTTTCTCTTCCTCTGACTGTGCTTAATTTTAAGAGTCCCTAAGGTAGAGTTCTATCTCGTAGAGACTGCCTAAGTCCTCTATATTCATTCTCTGTATTCTTCCAGGGTAATCTCCCCCACACACATGGCTTTAACTCGTTCCTGAGTGCTGTTGAATTCCTAATGAATCATCAAATCCAGAATGCATTCCTGAGCCCCAGCTACCAATATCTACTGTCTCCTAACTTTGCCTCTTCCAGAGGCTCTGCAAATTGCCAGAGACAGAACCCTACAATCATTGGTTAGTCCTAATGTTCTTTGTTCCCAGTCTTATCTCGACTTTCATGCTACCCAGTTTTAGATCTTTGCCTCGAAATCTGTCTTCCCCCCATCCAAACCTTAATTTCAGCAATCTTTTAAAGATAATGGTGTTGCCTTTAAATGGGAGTGGCATTTCGTCCGATGGTGTGGAGGCCATGGTGTTATGTGCAAGACTTGAGGATGGAGAGCATAGAATATTGATTCTGTGCCTGTGAAAATAATTATTTTCCCAGATACTGGATATTACCTAATATTAAATATTTCCCTTCCCTTGTCTCTTGTAACCATGTGAGAGATTTAAATAATTTTGGTGGGGTTAGAGCCCAAACTGGTGGTTAATTAGCTTCAGTCACTAGGTTCAGTCACTAAGTATTACATATGTAACAAGCAATTATTTAATTTTTTCAGCAACTATAAAATAGAAGATCACTGATGTCAAGATCACAAAAAGAAGAGAAAAGAGAATCAGAGAGATGAGTTAGCTTTCCCAAAGACAAACAGGATTCAAACCCAGGTGTCTGGATTCCAGTGTCAATCCTCTTTCCATTAGAGCACATAGCTTATTTATAGGTTTTGGCAACAAAAATCCTAGAGGTAAGGATTTGACTCTTAGCACAATTATGAGAGAGACACAGTCACTAACCCAAGAAATTTTAAATAGCCTATATCCTCAGACAAATGTCAACATCTGTGATTATGCTCAGAATCACCTAGTGGTATAAACCATGAAGTAACTTTACTTTGAGCTCTGTGATGCTATAATCTTTAAGGAGATGGTGCCCAAGTAGAGCTTTTATTTGGAGATCTGTTGGATTCACTCTGGGAAAGTTAATGATTTTTTTCCCTGTGACTGTACAAGAGTGAATATTACCTAAGATTGGCTAAAATTAAATACCGGCAGAAATGGAACCCTGAAATCCCTTTCAGATTATCAGGTATCTCAAAGATGTTTTGAAATCAGCAGGTTTCCTAAAGAGGGACAAGACAACCACTTGCAGAAAAACAAATTAAAACAGCATTTTAAGATAGTGTTTTTTTTTAATTCAGTCAAAAAAAAGCATGGTGTGCAGACAGACACATTGACTTGTATGAAATGTTTCACTGAAACAAAATAGTTAAGCAAACATTACAATTTGAAAACAAAAGAAGGAGATTTTCTTTATTTTTGCGGCAGATGATTAGTATGTGTGTATCCTCTTAACACTTACAGCCAGTTAGTGCTTTACAGCATCCATTGTTGCAGTGGATTGTTCAGTTTATGTCTCAAATCAAATAATTACTGTGGAATAAATTTGCAACTTGGTGAAGAGAGACTATCTCCTAGTGCTCTGGGGAAGCTGGTATGGTTGTTTCTCCAACAAAGATTTAGCATTTCACAAACTAAATTAGAGTCGCATTTGACCTGCTATGAAGGAAAGATGCTCTTGATGGCAGTAGAATTCTTGTCATAGACTTTCCAAGTGCCTGGCATGATTTCAGTTTCAGCTTTTTATAGTCTAGACCTACTCTGCCGTGTGGGCAGCCAAACAACACCTATAAGATGAGTCCCTGTTAGGAGAGCATCTAGATTATCAAGCTGTAGTTTAGAACAGTAACAATCGATAAACTTCAGTGGTGCAAAGCCGTGTCAGCATATCTTTAATAATGTTGAAAGGGTGGCATTCACGTTTCTTTTCTGGGTGTACTCACTCCAAGCCCACCCTCACACATGGAATTCCTCTAAATAAACTCAATGCTGGTAATCATCTGACTCATTAGCAAGTGTTTCTTCCTGCCTGAAACTAAGTGGGTGCAATGGAGGGTAGACTAATCTTTAAATCCCGTGGAATACACATCTGCTCTCTTTGCTTTCTGATTTTTTTTTTTTATGTCAGTGGCATAATTAAAAATAAAAATGTATGGCTCTGTTAGTAGAGACAAGCTGGTTAATACACTTGAAGAGAAATATAATCATCCAAGAGTTCATAATCGTACTAATCAAATACTTCGATATTTATGTAGAATTGATGCTTTAGATAGAAGAATTATCTACAGTTCCTTAAGTTCGTATCTTTCTCCCTGCTGGGTATTCGTTCTCCTCCTTCTCACTGCTTATTCCTATTTTCAAGACACCTCTTCAGGCGACCCAGACCACAGTTCCTCTGAACATGAGGCTTTGAAATATACCACCCGTGTGGTACTTGTTTAAATATAGCCGTAGAAACATCTTATTATTTTTCATGTTTATAAAATAATGGATTGTAGAAATTCTCATATATTTGGCTTAAATATTCAACTAAATTATGATTTCATCGAAGGTGAGGGTCTGTGTTTTGTTATTCTTACCCTAAGCATTCGACTTCTTCCTATGGTTCCTCAAGTGTTCTTTGGGAATTTATATTCCAAAATCCATGATACTGTATTTCAGTTGAGTGACATGTATCAATTACCAAAATATTAGATTATTAGGAATTTCTATATAATGCCCTTTATTTTCTATCGGTGACTCAAGAAGCAAGGCTATCCCTCATCACCCTGACTCTCATCCACACATGACACTGTACGTTCCCTGAACTACCCCCATATCCCAAAGCCCACCTCCCCTAATCCCTTCCACTGCTCTCTGGAGCTCATGTTACTTCTGCATCAGAAAAACCCTGTAAGTCTCAACTCTGTATGTCCTGATTCTCTTTTAAAAAATTTCCTTTCATCTTCTTACCCTATTGCAAACCTGACCTTCCCCTGAGAACACACTTCCTCTGCAGCTTCCTTGTTTTTTGTTTTTTTTTACTTTTATTTATTTACTTTTTTAATTGAAGTATGGTCAGTTTGTCAATTTCTGGTGTACAGCATAACGTTTCAGTCATACATATATTCTTTCTCATATTCTTTTTCATTATAAGTTACTACAAGATATTAAATATAGTTCCCTGTGCTATACAGAAGAAATTTTTTATCTATTTTATATATAGTAGTTAATATTTGCAAACCCCGAACTCCCAATTTATCCCTTCCCACCCACTTTCTTCCCAGTAACCGTAAGTTTGTTTACTATGTGAGTCTGTTTCTGTTTTGTAGATAAATTCATTAGTGTCTTTTTTCTTTTTTTAAGATTCCAAAAGAATAAAATAATGCTTTTTGCAGCTTCCTTCCTTACCACTGTTATTTCACAACTGCTTGTATGATGGTCCCAGAGACACACACACTCCTTATTGCTCACTAATGCTTCCAAACCACTCTTCCATCATCCTCTGACAACTCCCCCCTCTGCCAAAACGTGCTCTTCCCAGTGTCAAGTTGAGTTGCTTTGGCCCCAAACTTTAGAGCTCTTTTTGATTTTCCCCCTTTCTCTCCCAACTCCACAGCTAACACTGTTGGTTCTATTTTTAAAATATGTCCAGAATTCAACCTTTTCCCACCACTTAGGCTGCTGCCACCCTAGTCCAGTCATCACCGGCTCTCACAGCGCTTATTACATGTTCAGAAACGGTCTCCCTGCTAAGCGCCCCCATCCACATGTGACTTGTGTATGACTCTAGAGGCCAGAGTAATATTTTTTAAAACATGTCAATCCTTTTCAGTTATGTCACACATTCTATCCTCCAGTGGCTTTTCCATCTCATTCAGAGCTAAATACAAATCTCTTACAGCGACCTAAAGCTTGCTCTTGATCTAGTCTTCTGCTGTCTGTTACTGTCCTATTACTGCCAACCTTGCTGCCTCCACTTCTTCCCTCATTGGTCTCATCTGAACACATCATGCAGGGGTTTTATACCTGGTTTCCCTATGCCTGGAACACCCAGCTATCCACTTGGCTTTCTGCTCATTCCTGCAGGTCACTGCTCACCTCACCTCATCCATGACAGGTTTGCCCATCACTTTCTATGATGTAACAGTCTTCTTCACTAGCATTCTCTAGCCAACGCATCCTCATTTCTATTCTCCCTAGTGTTTATCACATTTGACACACTGCATATTTATTTTTCTGTCATTCCCACTAGAACGTAAACTCTAGGAGGACAGGGACTAAATCATTCCGATTCACTCTTCTATATGGAGTCCAGTGAGTCCCTGACATATAATAAGCATTCAGCAAATACTGCTGAATAAATGAAAAATAAGTTCAACTATGTTGTTTGACTAAGCACTGTTGCATCCTACATCCATTTAATGAGCCAGTTATATTTGTACAGAATTTCCTTAAGTGATCTTGGAACTTCAGAAACTTTGTCAAAATAAGTGTGATTTTTAAAGAGAGAAATTACATTTGGAAACTCACTTGATATATCTACTTCTAAATAAAAACAAAGCATATGTAGAGCATACATTTCCCAACTGTCTTATTAGACCCTAATGCTAGTAAAAGAGTTTAGAGCATCTCAATATATGTATAGCTATTTAATTGTATTTTATATACACATGTAATAATACATGCATTTTTGAAAAACAGCAAAAGAGAAATGGAAAAGGGAATTATCAACATTATTTTAAATAATTTTATCATTAATGTACAAAAAGCTGCTTCTTTCCAATTGTAGAGGTTTGTTTTCACGTTCTAGATGCTTAGTTTTTTAATGTCTTATAAGTTTTTTAATTGATTAAAATTCAATTAAATATTCCTCTGTACTGGGGATTGAACCCAAGCACACGCTCTACCACTGAGTTATATTCCCTGCCCCCCTACAATATATTATGATTTTTTATGATTTCAAACATTTATTAGTTTATATCTCAAGGCAAATCATACATTCAAGTCAAAGGTAACTGTAAACAGTACTGAATGTAAATTCATTCTTCTAATAGTATTCTCCATGATTTATATTTTTGAAAACTTTGATCAGCAATAATTAGGTTGACACCGTTTTTACTTCCTGTCTTAGCTGAGAAACCCTTGCTAGAGGTGACAGCTCTGCCACTTGCTTGCTCTTCTCTTGTGCTTGAAATTTTTGAAATAACTCCACTCATGTTTCTTTTCAGAAATCTTATTACGTCACATTTATTTTCAAAGGGTTAGATTGGTTAAAACTAGACAAAATAATCAATGGATTTTAACTAGGCGTACAAAATCCTCAGATTGTCTCATTATGGAACTCTGCCATTGCCCTCAACAGTTCACATACCAACATGTGACCAGTATGTGATGACAAAATTACTCAGTGATCTAAAAATTAGTATCAGTAAAGCTTAATTTCTTTCTTATTTTTAGAATTAAAATAAATAGCAACATAAACTGCATGTTCCTCCTTCACACAAAGTGAGTATCTTACAAACCTCTTGGATTACACACAACCCACCTTGGAGGATCGAAAGTATAATTTACTGTGGTTGTATTAAGGTGTTATGTGAAGATCCAAGTGGAGTAACAGCTATTTGAACATTTAACATAAGTAACACTATAAGAAATCAACATATATCAGTGTGTGTCCAATTGTATGTCATTAAAATGCCAGAAAGAGTAAGATGTCTGCATAGAATTGTAGAAATCTAGCCAACATTTTTGAGGTGAGTATGAGGAGCATTCTAGGCATGGGGAAGGGAGCAGGAAATATCTTGTCATTGAAAAACTGAACTAATTCTTATCTTCTGTTCTTTGGAAATGGTATTAATTAACTGATGTCCACTAACACTTTAGTTCTATTAGGGGCTCTGCACTGATCCTTTATAAGGTTTTGAAATCTTTCCTATGTGTGGAATGGAGTTGGGGTCTTTACAAAGATAAGCAAGTTAAAATGAGGATACTAGGGTGGGCCCTAGTCAAAGATGACTGGTGTCCTCAGAGTAAGAGGAAATTTGGACACAGACACGTATAGAGGGAAGATGATGTGAAGAGACACAGGGAGAAGACTGCCATCTAGAAACCAAGGAGAGGGACCTGGAACAGATCCTTCCCTCGCAGAGGGAACCAGCCCTGCTGCTTTCTTGATTTCAACTTCTGGCCTTTAGAACTGGGAGCTAATACATGTCAGTTGTTGAAGCCACCCAGTCTGTGGTACTGGCTCACTGCAGCCCAAGCAAACTCATATACAATCTTAGAGTAGTTTCAGGACCTCATGTCTACTTTATGTTCTCATCATCCACTCCCCAACCAGCCATGCAAATCTTCATTCACTTAACTGGTTTGCTTTCTGCTTGGAGTCTCAGAACTGTCTCTTTAATACTTTCTGACACTGTGGCATTCAGTCTCTCTCACCATAGTTGCTCCTTGCATCCAAACTTAGTTCTACCATAACCCAGTCCACATTCAACCAATCACTGTACTTAATGTAATTATTGATATATTTGGGTTTGAATCAACTGTCAAACTGTATACTTTCTAAATTCCCCACCTTTTCTCCATTCCTTTCTTCTTTTGGCGTACTGTTTTGTTTTTGTTTTTAATATAGCCTGTTTCCCCTGTATCAGCTTATACATTATTTTAAATCTCCTTGGGTAATAATTTAAGTGATTACAATATTGATCACTGATTCATTAGTCTATTATAAATGAGTACTTTAATCACTTCCAGAATGACACAGACCTTAGTATACTTTAACTCCTTTCACTAACCTCTCATATTTTGTGTTACCATTTTTATGTAATTGTATAGTTTATATATATTTTAGAACATACACCACATTTTAATTTTTATTTTTTAAATGGCAAGTATTCATCTATATGTTTCTCTGAAAATGTCTCAATCTTACCTTCCTATTTGAAAGGCATTTTTTTTCTGGGTAGGAAGTTTTCTGCTTGCAGTTTTTTCCATCATATTTGGAGGACTCAACCATGTCTTCTGGCTTTGACTGTGAACGTTGAGATGTTAGCTGTTAGTCCTAGCTTTGCCCCTGTAAAGCAATGTGTCTTTGTCCCTCCTGTTGCTTTTATGATTTTATTATTTTTTGGCATTTTCACTACAATAAAACTAAGAGCAATTTTATTTTTTCTTCTTAGTGTTTGGGGTATTTCTTGAATCTGTGGCTTAATGACTTCCATGAATTTGGGGAAATTCTTGGTCATATATTTAAATATTGTTTTTGTCCCTTTCTGTCTTTCTTCTTTCTGAGATTTCAGTTACGTGTGTGACCCTTCCCCCGTGTCCTGTGTGTTTCTTGTGATTTCATCTGTGTTTTCTACCCCTTGTCTCCCTCCATACTTCAGCATGCATTTTTTTCCCATTGATCTATCTTGCTGTTTGCCCAACCTTTTTTATCAGCTGTAGCTAATGTGATATTAAACACATTCATGGAGTTAATTTCAGCTATTGCCTTTTCTAGTTCTAGAGATTTTTATTTTTTTCATAGTTTGCTGTTCTCTGCTGAAATTCTCTGTGCTGGCAACTGTTTTCTTGAACATATTAATTATAGTCATTTAAAAGTCAACCTGTGACAACCTCCATATTTGGATTTCCTGGGTTCTGTGTCATTTGTCCTCTTGCTTTTTGTTCATTTGGTCTAATTTTCACTTGCCTGCTTACTGGTCACTGGATGATATCCTCCTGAGAGAACTTGCTTTAGGTTCCAGCATGTGTGATGTCTGGGGCAAGTAAACTTAACTCAATCTTGAACTGAGCTGATTCGTAACAGGGCTTCCATATTTGTACAGGCTACTCTATTTCTATTTCACTCTTAGTTCTTTGGCCACCACATCTGTATGTCTGGAGTGATTGCCAGCGATCCTCATCCTTGGTGAGCCACATCATCAGTTTTTGCCCTGTTAGCTATATAGGACCACTGGAATCTCTGCTCATCTTCTCTGCTTTCTGCTTGGCTTCTCACTTTGGAAATGCAGAATGGGATCTGAGGCTCCCTACGCTGGATTTCCTTCTCTCCAGTATCTTAACCCTTGAGGTCTTTACTGCCTTGGTATTTCTCCAGTGTATTCAAGCAGAGACCTAGAGATGTGTTTCATTTCCTACGTTTATTACGGTTGTGCTAAAATAATACCGAGAATTACCCTCAAGGGTAAGCACAATTCCTATTTTGCGAGTAAGATGAGACATCTCACCCAGAGATAAAGGAAATGGTATTTGTCTCATATTTACTTTCATTCAAAGTTCTAAACAATAATATGGCAAATTGGGGACTCAGATCTTGAGTGACTTCTCAAAATATTTATCCTTCTTACATCTGAGGGAATTAAAAATACTATTGTAAAAAAATACCATTTAAAACTAGCTTACACAAATGTTAAATTAGAGCCATTTTAGTATGGTAATCAAAATTGCATAGAATGGATGAATTTAGAGGGCTTAATTTTTTATTTTGTTATCAGCCTTTTTAATGTTAGTATTTGTCTCAGTATTCTTTACAAATACATGGATATTTTGTATTGTCTTAAAAGGTGCTTTTTAGTTAATACATGTTTTACATAGCCTTATACGTGCTTAATTTGTAAAATACTGACGTCATGATTTTGTAGAGGGAAAGACAAATGACACAAAACACATTGAGAAAGAAATGGTTTCATAATAAAAGGCTTGATAAATACAATGTTCATGAGAAAAATTCAAAGCCATTGAAGAAAACAGTAATTTTGACAGGTATATTTTAAGTCACTTAGCCGGTCTTCTTAACATTAAATCCTCTTATTTAAGCTAATCTTCTAATTTCCTACCAGATTAATTAACTAAAAAGTTCTAATCTTATCTTCAAATGGCTTTCAGTTTCCTGGTGAGTAAACATACACTCCTCAGTTCCACATGGGAACAAATTTCTTCACAGTGTAATTCTCTCCTATCTGTACCTGTGACCCTCTCTCCTACCATTTTCCTCTAAAAATCCTATGTTCTAACTTGCCCCCAGGTTTCTAAATTTCATAATGCTATTGCTGCTTCTGAATCCCCTCTATCCCACTCTTGACCTGGGAACCTCCTACTCATTTGTATGCCCCAACACATAGATTATCTTACCTAATTTTCCAAGAAAAGTTTAGCTATCCACCCCTCTTTCATATCCATGGCACTTGGTATAAATTAGAGTGATATAATTAGAATTGCTAATATTTTTAGTGTTTCCTATATGGTAAAGTCAGTGGCAAATGATTTACATAGCAATCACAGGACTTGCAATAGATTTGTATCTGTCCACATTCCTACATTTGCATGAGTTTTTGTGTTATTTCCTGTGCCTGCTCAGTGAGGAGAAAGACAAATTCAGAGATAGACATATTAATGTCAGAAGTATTAATACCAAGATTTTAAATTTCAAATCTTATAGGATTAGAAATCATGTTGTTTTTTTCCCTAAACTCTCTTCTATGGACCTCATTTAAAAAAAAAAAAATCTAAGCAGGAATTAAAAAATAAACTGCTCATAAGAAAGACTGATATCAGTTACTTGGATCTTAGTGTGAATTTATATCAACTTGTAACAATCTTCAGGAGCAGAGAGCTTTAACTCTTAAGATGTAATTAAAGGCTTTGATCCTTTTAGAGGAATTTTGGGTGTCAGTAAACAAGTGGGGTTTTGTTGTCTCTGTTAATAGACTCCTTGAAACTATCTGAGTCTATTTTTACTCTTGTATAGATCAAACTCCTTGTAAACCTATGTGGAGTCTTACCTCATTTTGATTTTTCCTCTAACAACTAGAACCCATCCTAAGAACCATGCTGACCAACCTATCAATTTATAACCTATTTTGTATCTGCATGCTTTATGATTTGAAATTGTTCCCTAAGGAGCTTCTTTTTTCTTGCACTTTTAACTCTCAGGAGAATTATGCATAACTTTTAAGGTCTGTAAGACCCTTCTAATTCTAAAGTTGACTCCTGCATAATATTCTTCTCTATGTTAAGCCATTTACCAGAGATAATTGGTGAATGCCATTTGAAGTCATTCAATTCAGTAGTCATAAATAGGACACCCTCAAAATTTAAAGGGGGCAGATTCTGAAACACATAATCAATCCAGTTAGGATGTATTTATGTGGGTAACACAACAGTATATAGGAAATCCAAACCTTCCTGGCCGGTTTGCTGTGTACGCTTTGTCTAATTTAAAAGGAATGAATTGGTAGGTTGAGCAATTACAAGTAACTTGTATATACAATTTATTGACATATGTTCATATTCTTATTTTGAGAAAAATGATGCAACCAAACGTGGAGATAGGAATTGGAAGTGTGAAACCTTTTTTCATTATGGTTGAAGAGCTGCATAGCATAGGTATGACTGGAAATGTTTAAAGGTGGAGCAAATTTGCTTGTTTATATATGCTGTAAGTATCAGGAATACAACCTCAAAGACATAGACCTTGCTTTCTGTTCCTCGGTGGAGTGTAGAATCCAGAGGAAGAGACCAACAGAAAAAGAAAAAAAAAAAAAAAAAAACACTATAAATGATCCAAGAAGTAGCATGACAGATGCATACCAGGAAGACAAAGGGAACAGAGGATGGCCTCCCTAAACCATAACGGGTGAGGGAGCGAGGCTTGCAGGCCGAGGCCAGACTCAAGGCTCAAACTCTTTTATGGTAAATTTGATTTTGTTTGATTCCAAAATTATGAAAACATACTGTATAATAGAATCTGAAAGATGCTGAAAACATAAATAAGAAAATACAAATAACCCATACCACCCAAAGCCACATATTAATATTAGTTTAAAATATTTCTTTGCATATTTTTGCATATATTTTAAATGGTTTTGTGCTTATTGTGTATATATGATTTTGCATAATTTTTTAAAATTTAACTTTAAAATACAAAATAAACAAGTGCTTAATAAGAAAATATCAGACAGTACTACTTATGCAGAGAATTAGATTGTGGTGATATGATTGAAAGTCACTGAATGGATTTTATTTTTTCTTGAGGATCTACTAACTTATTTTTATTTTTATACAGTTTTTAGAGGTTACTTTCCATTTACAGTTCCTACAAAATTATTGGCTATATTTCACATGTTGTACATCTTTGAGCCTATCCGACACCCCATAGTTTGTACCTCCCACTCCCCCACCCTTACATAGTGCCCTCCTCCGACTGGTAACCACTAGTTTATCTCTGTTATCTTTGAGTCACCTTCTTTTTTGTTATATTCACTAGTTTTGTTATATTTTTTAGATTCCACATGTAAGTGATCTCATACAGTATTTATCTTTCTCTGTCTGACTTATGTGAATGGAATTTTAGATGGGGTGATCAAGGAAGGTTCTTTGTGGAGGTGATACGTAACCTTAGAATCTATGGCAAGTACTATAAGCAGCTTCATAAAGAGCAGGGGAAAGTCACTGCAAGCAATGCAAACAGTAGCGGACAGAACTCCTGGCAGGGCTAAGCTTGGCATGCTTAAGGAAAAGGAGCAAAAGCTAGTGTGGCTGAACCATAGTGGCAGGTTCAAGAGAAGCAAGAGATGAGATTGGAAAAGTAGGTAGAAACAAGATTACACATGGCCTTTATTCAGAGCTAGGGAGTTTTGTAAATGGGCAGTGCTGGAAAGGGAACACTTCAGTAGCCATTGGAGTACCCAGCGTGAGGGGTGATGCTGGCTTGGCCTCTTATGGCTACAGGTGAGAGCTAGGAAGTGGTGAGTCCAGGAGATGTTTTCATGGTAGAGGCTTTGAGATGTACTGATAATTTAGATCTGGAGAATTGAGGGTACGAAACAATCAAGGTTGACTCCTAGGTGGTAATTTCACCAGTTGCATAAATGATGGCTTAAGGTGGCCTACTTGTACTGGGATGCCTAGGACTTCCGCGGGTTTAGCACTGAAAGTTCTGTGTCCTGGGCAAATCAGGAGAGTTGGGCCAACTAAGTATGATTTGATGTGTGTGGTAGGTTTTATTCCTGTGGGTGGGAGCAGCAAGAATCAAAAATTCTAGTGTGCTCTTTTGAAGGCTGTGATGCCTTTACACACCAAACTGAAGGGGAAACATTAATGGGTCCAGAATAATAATAATGAAGTATCATTTAAATGATATTGGAAAACAATAATGAAGGGAAGAATCCAGGTCAAACATCTTGTATTTTGCATTGTTCTGGATTGCTGAACCATTACATCATCATAATCTGCTTAAGAAATTCAGATGTGTATTGTTAACTTATAGATGTTGGTGTATTACACTAACTCCTCTGCTTTCTACATAATATATATAGTTAAGTAGCTGAATTGTTATTGAATAACTCAAAATACTTCTGTTTAAATCAACAGCTAATGGTATCAGATTCAGAATACCAGAGTTACTGTACTGATTCAATGAAAAAAAACTGGTCATTTGCATAAACATTACATATTCATCAAGTGTCAAAATGTGCAAGTATCTCTCTCAGTTATAGCTACTTCCCTCTAAATCCCATATGGTTTGTCTTCGATGTTTCCTCATCTTTTCTTCACAAAGTCTTCAAGCACTTTGGATGTCAATTTAGTTTCAGCCATTAATTAAGTACTCTAAATGTGAAAGAGGTGCTAGAAAAGGATAGGGGGAACATAAACTAGCGATTTTTGTGATAGCAGAATTCTTCAAAGAGCAAATCTGGCCCTGTGGCATCTTGCTACACTGGCATTTGTTTTGTTTATTGAAGGACAGAAAAGTTCTTCAATAAACAAAGTAGGTGAAAGCTTTTAGAGTCATGGCATACAGATGAACATCTTATCTCAATTGATAGGTACACACAATTCATATTGAAGACATTCTACATACATAATCATTCAGTCTTCTGTATCTACATCCTTAGTGGACACTAAATTGATCATTTTGTTGGAAGAAAACACTTGAGGTTAATCTTGCTCATAAGCATGCTCCTCATTGATGTGAATAGAGAGATTCTGAAAATTCCCTTAAGACCCAAATACTTCTGCTCCGAGTCCTTCAACTGCATCTGATTTTCACATGGTTGTGTACTTGGATTCTTTTAGTGTAGCCATTGAAGACTGTTTAGAATTAAATACTAGTATGGACAGCACAGTAATGAGTAATTATTTGCGTATTATCTAAAAACAGTCATCATATCTAGAGGGACCTGAGTAGTCAAGGCAGAGGACAGACCTGCTTTTGATTAGGGCTGGAGATCAGGAAGAAACAATTTTATAAAGTGCTTATCCCCCAGTAAATAAATATTTGAATATCCTACTACAGTGGGGTTTGCTGGTCACCGAGAACAGCAAGGAAAAACTGAAACAGGTTTCTCCAGGACATGCCTGGTAGCAATGCGTACGGATTTGAATGGAACAACAAATAATGTGGAGACTGCCTCAGGATCACATGTGGTAGGGCATGTTCTGTGCCTCCTCACCTCTCTCCTAAAATTGGATATTAACATATGTTGCTCTAGCCCTTCTTAGGTCCTGATCAAAACGAAGGACAATAGTAAGTTAGTAAGATGGGAAAAAGAGACAGATAGTATTAGAATAACAACATATTGGTGTTATAGTATTAAATTATCAGTTTCACCAAGAAAAATACATGTGATGCTTTTCATTATACCATTTCAGTTCATCCCTGCCTCCTCACTCACAGTCGGAAGCCCCTTACCCCAGTTGGACAATCAGACTGAACCAAGAGATTAACAAGAAAAGGAAGTTGGGCTTGTGAGGATGGAAGGGATCTGAGAAGACCCAAGGAAGTCTGATGGAGTAAACTAGAGGGGATGAGACCATTAGATGGGCCAATCTGATGGGGATTCATAAGGATGAAAGACTTATGGAATGAAGTAAATCATGGTCTGGGTTATGTATGACCTTAATCATCAAAGAAGAAAAAACATTTGCTTTCTAATATTGGCAACTCTTTACATGATAGTCCCATTACACACACACACACATATATACACATCTGTATATTTACACACATATAAACATATATTTAGGTATATATAAAAATATGTTGTTCAACCATTGCATTTTAGAGATGAGTAATTAAATCTGCACTCCTCAAAACTGATATTTTTTTCCATCTATGCTATAGTGTTTTAGTGACTATCATTCAGAAAGATAACTGCAAGGGAAGAGAACAGCTTTCTGAGACTGGTACAAATCTGAAAACACTAATCAAATCTTACATAAACCTCTATGCTGTAATATGCTTGGACATATAATTGGGGACTCGACGGCTCCCAAATCCACTTTATCATCATTATCATCTAAGAATGAAAGTTTAGGAAAATTGTTTAGGGTATTTCATATGATAGCTTATTTTCAGACAAGGATTCTTAATGAAGTTCTTCTATAAAGAAAAACATACCAAAGTATAGAAAATGACTTTCTGTAGCAGGAGATGAGAGAATGAGACTCACTCTTCTGTCTGTCTGAGTGCCTATTCCAATTACTAGGTTTATATGAACCTAGGATATGGGTAGGTACCTTGTACCACTGCTTGGATGGATATCTCATTTTAAGAGGAGAACTAATTTGTATTCCTAGTGTGAATAGAAGCCAACTCAGGGACAGCGCCTTAGAAGTGAGAACATAACAGATAAGGTTCATGCCCATTTAATGGTATTTTTCTCTGAGCAATACGGTCTTTTATTAGGGAGGGTTGCCTGCACTTTGTCTACTAGAATCCAAATGGGTCAAGAATATAATAAAGTTAAATATGGTAATCATGAAAAGGGGAAAGCTAGGCAACAGTTGGAAAATAAATAATAAGATATGTAATTGACCAAGACTGGAACTGAAGAGTGAGCATAGAGGGATTATGAGATGGGAAATGAAAACAAGGCATTCATAGCAAGTAGTGTTTAAAGACTATCTGAATGACCATAGAGAAAAAAGAAACACATGCATACACTTAGCACCTTTACTCTTGAAGAGGAAAGTGAATAATACAGACAAACAAACAAAAAAGGAAAACATTTTTAAAAACAGAAAAAATTCACTTGAATTCCCTAGGAGCAAATTCCTGTAAATTTTTACTTCTTGTTATAGCCTTTTTCCCCAGTTAGAAAAGACCCTTTAACATTTCTTTTACAGTCGGTTTAGTATTGATAAATTCTTTTAGTTTTTGCTTATCAAAGAAGTCCTCTCTCTCAATTCTAAATGGTAATCTTGCTGGGTAGAATATCCTAGTTCCAGGTTTTTCCCTTTTCGAGGAGGAGGAAGAGGAGGATTACCCATGCCCAGAACGGAAATCTATTTTCAGACTATGATCTCCTATTTTCAGACTCTTTTCATGATGTTCTATTCATATATATACATATATGAGTGTGTTGTGTGCATTTTTCAGACGCTCTTTTATTATAGGTTATTACAAGGTATTGAATACAGTAGGACCTTGTTGTTTATTTTAATTATAGTACTGTGTCTAAGAATCCCAAGCTCCTAATTTATCCCTTTCCCCCTTTGTAACTGTAAGTTTGTTTACTATGCCTGTGAAATATAGTTGATTTACAATGTTGCGTTAGTTTCAGGTGTACAGCAAAGTGATTCAGCATATTAAATTATATATGTGTAATTATATAATAATATATATGACTTTTCAGATTATATTCAATATCTTATAATAACCTGCAATGGAAAATAGTTTCCTGTGCTATACAGAAGGAACTTGTTTATTTTATATATGGTAATGTGTATCTTCTAATCCCAAATTCCTAATTTATCCCTCCTCCCACTTCGGTAACCATAAGTTTGTTCTCTCTGTCTGTGAGTCTGTTTCTGTTTTGTAAATAAGTGCATTTGTATCATTTTTTAGATTCCACGTATAAGTGATATCATAGTTGTCCTCTCTCTGACTTACTTCACTTAGTATAATCTCTAGGTCCATCCGTGTTGCTGCAAATGGCATTATTCAGCCATACAAAAGAATGAAATAATATTTCATTTTTTATATATATATATGTATGTATGTATGTATGTATACACATACACACACACACCCCACATCTTCTTTATCCATTCATCTGTTGATGGACATTTAGGTTGTTTACACATCTTGGCTATTGTAAATAGTGCTGCTATGAACATTGGGGTGCATATATCTTTTTGAATTAGAATTTTCTCCAGATATATGCCCAGGAGTGGGATTGTGGGGTCATATGATAACTCTATTTTTAGTTTTTTAAGGAACTTCCATACTGTTCTCTAATTTAAATTCCTACCAACAGCACAGGAGGGTTCCATTTTCTCCATACCTTCTGCAGCATTTATAGACTTTTTGATGACGGCCATTCTGCCTGGTGTGAAGTGACACCTCATTGTAGTTTTGTTTTGCATTTCTCTAATTATTAGTGATATTGAGCATCTTTTCATGTGTCTCTTGGCCACCTGGATGTTGGAATGATACAGAATTAACATACAGAAACCTGTTGGACTTTTTTTTTACACTAACAATGAAATATCAGAAAGTTAAAAAAAAAAAAAAAAGAAAAAGAAAAATCCCTTTTAAAATGGCCATAGTACGCAAAGCAATGCACAGATTTAATGCAATTCCTATCAAATTACCCAACACATTTTTCACAGGACTGGAACAAATCATCTTAAAATTCATATGGGAACCACAAAAGACCCAGAATTGCCAAAGCAATCCTGAGGAAAAAGAACAAAGCTGGAGACATAACTCTCTGACTTCAGAAAACACTACAAAGCTACAATAACCAAACAGCATAGTATTGGCCCCAAAACAGACATATGGATCAATGGAACAGAATAGACAGCTGAAAAATAAACCACACATCTATGATCAATTAGTCTTTGACAAGGGAGGAAAGAGTATACAATGGCGAAAAGACTGTCTCTTTGGCAAGTGGTGTTGGGAAAGCTGGACAGCCACATGTAAATCAATGAAATGAGAACATCCCCTCACACCATACACAAAAATAAATTCACAATGTCTCAGAGACTTAACTGTAAGACAGGACACCATAAATCTAGAAGAGAACAAAGGCAAAAGATTCTCTGACATAAATCACAGCAATGGTTTCTTAGTTCAGTCTCCCAAGGCAAAAGAAATAAAAGTATGTATAAGCAAATGGGACCTACTTATACTTTTAAGCTTTTGCACAGCCATAACCATAAACAAAATGGAAAGACAACCGACGGAACGGGGAAAATATTTACAAACAATGTGGCCAACAGGGGCTTAATTTCTAAAATATATGAACAACTCAGATAGCTCAATATCAAAAAACAAACAACCCGATAAAAAAAATAGGCAGAAGACCTAAATAGACATTTCTCCAAGGAGACATCCAGATAGCCAACAGGCACATGCTTTCTTCAGTTCTGCCTAGTTCTTTTTTATATTGTCTAGTTCCTTGTTAAAAGTCTCACGGTGTTCATCTATTCTCTTCCCTAATTCAGTTAGCATTCTTGTTACTAATGCTTTGAATTCTTTGTCTGGTAAAGTGGTTTGTTTCATTAGTTGTTTTTTCAGGGGTTTTCTCTTGCTCTTTCAGTTGAGACAAACTCTTCTCATTTTGCTTAACTTTCTGTCTCTCTGAACTTAGGAGAAATAGTAACCTATTGCAGTCTTGAAGGGGTGTCCTCATGTGGGAGTATCCCTGTCTAGTCTGCATGTGCCCAGTGGCTTTGGTGGGAGAGCTGTGTCTGATGTGAACACAAGTCACATCTTTCCTCAGGGTGTGCTGCCACCTGTCACCTTGGTAGAAGGTGGGCCTGGAGAAGGAGGGGCTAGGGCCAGAGGCAGGTTTGAGGCCAGGCTTCCCCTCTGCTCATTGGCCATCACTGCCCGATCAGAGGTAGGGTTGGGTCCGAGCTGGGTCTGTTCCCTTTGAGTGTAAGCTCTACTGCTTCCCAGCACCGGTGCCCCTGCCCCACAGAGGAAAAGTGCTTGAGCACAAGGGGCCCCGGGCAGGCTCTCGACAGCCACCCCCCATGGTTTCAATCCACCCTGCTTCAGGAACAAGCAGGCACACAGGTGCTTATTCCCCCGCAGAGTCCAGGCTTCCCATAGCCCTCCCGTTAGTCCCACTGGCTCTCCAAGCAGCCGTGGTGACTCGTCTTCCCTGTGCTGTATCCCAGAGCTGGGGTGCCCAATATGTGGGTTGAACCACTCACACCCCAGGGAGGTTCTCCACCCCTGTAAACTCCCCTTTTTCCTCTGAGTCCCCTTCCTGGGGCACAGGTCCTGACCTGATCACTTCTCTTCCCTTCCGACTCCATATGGAGCATTCTTTCAGCCTTGTGGAGGTGAGTTCCACGTCCTCCTGTGCCACTATCTTTATCTCCTCTCCATACTGTGTCTTTTTGACGAATGAGAACAGAGTCAGTCAGAGTTATTTGACAGTTGAAGCTTAGCGATTATCAGATTTCTTCCCCTTCTTTTTCTGCTCTACTTTTGACCAGAGAGGCAGGGAAGAGAATGGCTAGTGAAAGTATAACTGTGAAACAACTACCCGTCTCAGTCATCTCCCAGCCCCCCCCGAAAAATGCTATCAATTGTTATAAAACACGGTGCATTTTCTATCTAAATGTCTCTTTCACATGGTGGAAACTACTTGAGGGCAAGGACTTTGTGTCAGGTATTTTGTAACCTTCCCACATTCACTGCACAGCCGGACCACCAGCTGCTCCTTTGTTGACTCAGTGAAACTCATATTTGGTGACACAGAGCTAATAGTATCTCCCTTATTCACACATCATGACCTGGAAAAATTTCTCTTGTGCTATGTAGTATTAGGTACACTAGTAACAATCCAGAAATATTGCATATTTTGTGAATTTTAAAAAACATAAATCATTTGATGCTAACAGCCCTAATCTAGAGGCAGAAAACTAAATCTTGAATTGTTTGGATTGGTACCTACAGAAAACTTTGCTAAATTCCCTCCAGACACCAAATAATCTTTAGTTCACAAGAGGTCATTTAAGAAGTGGTAGCCCAGAGGTGGTTCAAAGGGGCTTCCAGATGATGCACGGCTCACTTTTTTTGTGGTGAAAAGTGAAGACAAGCCTTCAGTTCCACTCTTGACCACAGGCATGGGAGTAAACAATTAAATGTGTCAGAAAAAAGAGCTGCTGTATGTTAAGGTACAGTTTCATGTACTGTCTTACCGTCTAGAGGGCTGCGTATAGGAGTTTTTTTTTTTTTTTTTTTAAGGCCAGTAAATATGTATCCTTGGAGCCAACTCAAAATGCAAACTCAGCTTCTAATTTCCTCAGTGAGCTTGCGGTTTCTTTCGCTTGAGTGACAGTGGAATCCCCAGCCAGCCAATTAGAGTGTGGTTGGACTGGAGGAAGGCTGAAAGATGCAAGAAACAGTCATGCTAGAATGTTATGGGAGGGAGAGGAGTGTTGGTGAGCACACTGCGGCTGGCAGAAGTCATTACGTTTGATTTAAATTGAGTTTTCTAACACTGCTACTGGAGCAGGGAGCAGCCAGATATACATGGAGTGGATGGACTTTTTCTGAACTGTAGCTGCCATAAAGGCAGAGTCAGAAATGAGTATGATACAAACCATTGTGATGGGCTCATTAGCTCCATTTCACTTTCATGACACGTAAATGGCATCTCATATAGCTTTTGCCTGGGTTTCCTGCAACCTGAAATCACAGTTTCTGTGAGTTGTAAATGTACCTTTTTATAATTGGTCTGAAAGAAGAGTATTTTTAAGGCAGTTAATATTTCTGAGAATTTGTACAGTCTGTATTAAGTAAATTTCACTGCTAAAACTTAAAATGTCATTTTTTTCCTTTTTACCAATTTTCATGTTGTTTCTCTAGTAGTTTATAAAATCAGAGATTGCTAATGTGAGGGAATTCTGTCCTTGGATAAAGAAAGAAGTATGTAGGTGTTTTTTTTTTTTTTTTTTTTTTTTGTATTCCAAGTACTGAGTCTCTAAATATGTGGACAGAGATGTGATTTTTGTTCTGTAAGTACTTCATATTCTTACCTTCCTGTTTCACAAAGCCACATCCCCTCTCTGCTGTTTTATAAGCAGCCCTTTTCAGGTATGTTTCTTCTCTGAAATGTTCATAAGACAGGTCTCTGTAGTAAATCCAACTGCTTGGGATTTATCTAATAAAGATGCTGTTTTCCCTGGAATCTATTATTAGTGATTTCAGTGGCAGTCTTCTATCTCACCAAGAGTTATGATAGCTAAGCTGGAAAGTGCTGTGCCCAACTAACATACTTTCTGTTTAAATAGAGATTATAATGCAGTTACTGTATTTTAGAATGTAAAATATTATTTTTATAAGCCCCTTGAAGGTGCCTTATTTGAAAACTTGCTAATAATTTCCTTAAAAAACAGGTGATTCATGTCATCACAAAGTTGATGTTACCTATTACTTTTTCTCTGAAAAACAAACTTTTTAATACAGTAACACATTATAGATTCCCCATTCATTCCTTGGTGCCAAGAGGTGAAGATGTTACAGCTGTTCAGATATCATTCTGTACAACCCATGGAACATATTGAACAGAAGCTCAAACTTCAACTGCAAAAAGTACAAGAAAATCCAACAATATGGTGTGTATCTTTTTTTTTTTAATTTAATCAATTATGTGCTGCTAGTGTTTGCTACAGATATTCTAAGTAGTGCCAAAATAACACATGGATGCAATATTTGGTGTGTATATATTTAGACAGAGTTATGGGATAAGTAGTCTTACTAAATTTGGGAACTATCAGATTCCAACATGATATTCAAAATTAATTAGTTTTAAAATACATCTTGACCAAAGTCAGATATTGGCAATCTACTTCATTTAAATGGATGCTGCTGTTTATGCTGAAAGCACGTGTATCTTTTTTCTTCCTTGTTTCAACTATCAAGTATATATTTACAGTTTTATTCCATAATTGAGGTGTAGATTTTAAAAATACAGAGTTGGGAAACCAACTTACTTGGTTCCAATCCTGGCTCTGCAACTTCGTACTTTTGTGTTTTTGGGTAAGTTAATTAACATAATTAGGCCTCAGTTTACACCTCATCTGAAAAATGAGAATAACAGGCAGACTCTTTTAGGTTGGCACTTAATAAATGTTAACTACCGTGAATTTAGGCCTGGGTTTTAGATGCAGTGTCTCCCCACAACCCTATCTATGAAGTTACAGTAAAAATTTTAAAAATTGCCTAATACTGAAACATAGGGGTAAGTGCCAATGTATTAACAGAATATAAGAGTGGTTACAACTATGTAAACATTCTTAAGAACCGCTTTGAAAACTTCAATAACATTTCCATATGACTTAGAAATTCCACATCTAGTTATTTACATGAGCAAAAGGAAAATATATATCTATATGAAGACCTACATACAACTGTTCATAGAATCTTTGTCTAATAATAGTCAAAATCTGGAAACAACCCAAATGTCCATTAACAGGTGAATGCATAAACTGTGGTATGTATATACAATGGAATACTACTTACCAATAAGAAAGAACTACTGATAACATGTAAAATACGGATGAATCTGAAAACATTCTACTTGAATGAACAAGGGCAGGCAGAAAAGATAATGCATTATATGATTCTATTGCTATGAAATTCTAGAAATGACAAATCTAAATTATATAGAGTTGGAAGGCATTAGTGGTTTTCTGAGGATGGGATGTAAACAATACTTTGTGTTAAATTCCATCTGTTTTAAATATTCAATGTGATTGCTATTCTCCTGACTGGATCCTGCCTGAGGAAACAAGACATTAGAAAAAAGAACAGCATATTTACTATGCACAAATAAAGTAAAATAAAAAGGAAATGATAAAGATAATAGATGTTAGTAAAATAGAAAATTATAGAGAATATGAAGCCAAAAGATGGTCCTTTGAAAAAAGTAAAATATATTTATATTTCAGGAATGAAGAGAGAATTCATTACAGATTATACACTTAAAACAGCAAAGATGATATTATGAGTAAAGACTTCTCTAAAAGAAAACTCCAGGCATAGAATTAACTTCACAGATGAATTCTTCTAAACATTTAAGGAAAAATGACAGAGTCTATATAAATTCTACCAGAAAACAAGAGAAATGACTACCTAACTTGTTTTCTGACCTAACGTAAGCTTGAACTTGAAAACTTGAGGATCCTATGAAAAAGGAAAATTACAGGCATATCTCATACATACATGTACAGATATCCTAAATGAAAATTAGCATATTAAATCCAGCAGTAGAGCAGTATATGTAATAAAATGTATCATGGTCAAATAGCTTTGTAAGGATACAAGATTGGATTCACATTTGAAAATTGATTAGTGTCATTTTGGACACTAACAGAATGAAATATAAAATCACATGATCATCTCAGTAGATGTAGGAAAAACATTTGATGAAATACAAGGTTCAAATGTGACTTACCAAAAAAAAAAAAAAACCTCTTATAAAACTAGGAATTGGAGACAACTTTCTTAATCTGATAAAAATTTTCTACAAAAACAAAACTATCAGAAACAATGTACTTAAAAGCAAAATGTTGAAAGTTTTCCTTCTGTAAGGAATAAAAATATGTATTCTATAATCACTTGTATTCGTCATTGAATGTGAGGTGCCAATAGTGCAAACATGCACAAAAAAATGAATAAAAGTGTATAGATTTTTAAGGAAGAAATAAAACTTATCTGCCTATGATATCACCATCTATTTAGAAAATATAAAATAATCAATAGAAAGACTAATCAAATTAAGAAGGGTATTGGCAAAATCACTGTAAGGTCAAAATGTAAAAAGCAATTATATTTCTATGTACCAGCAAAACTGGAATATGAAATGTTAAAAATTACCACTTACAACAATAGCATAGATCCCACATATCTTCTCAAACTAAAGGTGCATCAGAAAACATACATGAGAATATTTGTAGCAGGTTTATTCAAAATAGCCAAAATAAGATACAATCCAATATCCATCAGTAAATGGGTAAATAAATTGTAGTATTAATGAAGTATTATGTAGCAGTGGTTCTTATACTTTTTGATCTCAAGAAATCTATGCACTCTAACAAAAGATTGAGGATCTTAAAAAGCCTTGATTTGGGTGTGTTATGTCTATCAATCAATATGTACAGTATTGAAACTGAGATGTGGTTTAATAAGCTCTTTAGAATTGTGACATGTCTGAGATTTTACAAGTTAGCCTGCCACAGTTTTGTGGACGTTGACCAAAGAAACAAGATGCCTAGGTCAGAGACAAAGGACATTGTAACTCACATTAATAGCAGCCAGAGTATGGGAATTTTCTTTTACAAATTCTGAGCCACAGTTCTCACAGGACTGCCAGGTGACATGTGCAGTGAGTCATGTTATAGGAGAGAAACCTTGAGTTTAGGAGCCTGATTATTTTATAATGGGCCAGGAGGCATACCTGATCTTTGCACTGAAGGGAAACACTTGACCTCTATCTCCTAGGCTATTCACTTAACATCCACAAAGGGAGTGAGTGCCTCCAATCACAAGAGAGCGCAGAAACGGAAGAGACCTACAGGTAATTGTCTTCCAACCCATTCATGTTAACACAGTTTATGAAAAATAACTTTTCTGAAATAAAATCAGTGAGAAGAGTGTTTTACAATTTAATTTACAGTTTTGCAGATCTGTTTAATGCCTGGCTTAATAAAAGACCAACCTAGATGTCTAGTAATAACAGGTTGCAAGTTAAATAAAGATACAGTGTTGCAAGGAAATAACAAATTCTTTTAAGACTGAGGTAGATCTATATATGTGGATATGAAAAAACACTCAAAATATATCAAGTATATGTGTGTGTGCGTGTGTGTATAGGTATAATGCTTGGTTACTTTTGTGTAAAGGAAACTAATGCTTATGTGTCTATTTGTAAGGAAACAAAAGAAATACCAACAGTAGTATTTCTGTGGTTCAAGACCAGAAAAGGGGTAGATCTTTTCTCTTTAAGCTTAACCTTCTTATCCAAGGCCCACCATGTTGTCACTACCTCAATCTCTGCATCCTTGGCTGTACCACTTCCTGTCCCTGCTTTCTATTCTTCTGGCAGAACTTGTTTTTTAACTCCTTCCACTAGAATGCAAGCTCCACACAGGCAGGAACTACATCTATCATCAATTGTTGTATCTCCCCCCACCAAAAAAAATTAGGCCTAGAACATAGAAGATACTCAAATGTGTGTTTCATGAACAAATAAATTAACTGTTCCAGTTCTCCATCAGCTGGTCACTAGGTCAGAGCCTTCTCTTTAAATATAACTCTACTTTTCTCCATCTAACTGTCTCTTTCCCCTCTTACAGGCCTCAACTTAAATATCATTTTTGTTAGGAAGACTTCTTAACATGGCAAACTTGGCTGGGTCTGTCAGGCTTTATGCTCCTGTAACACCCTCTACTTCTGTGGCGACCTTACAATTACAGCTCTGACTGCCACCACCAATCCTCCCAGCTCACTCTGTACCTTCACCATCCCTTCTTAACTACCCCTAAGCCTCGACTCTATATTATATATTTCTGTACCCACCAGCACACCCCTTATACTCACCCCTCAAGTAAGTGCACCTCCCTTCTGGTCCAGCTTAGATTCGAGTCCTTGACTGTAACTAATTCCTGCCCGTCACGAACTCACTTGCCCCTCAGTCCTTCCACTGCACTTGTTTGACAAAATGCTGTGCCCTACACCTGATCTCTTGATCCCATTCCCACTTGGCTTTCTAAGCAACTTCCTTCTTGCAGTAAGTCCTTCTTTCTCTTAAATCATCAGTATTCCTTCCCTAATATATAAGCATGGAACATTTCATCAAAACAGTTATCTATAGTCACTGTCTTGAGCTCCTCACCTTCTGTTCTTCCATCAAGGCCTTACTGTCTCTTCTCCTTCACGGAAACCGTTGTTTTCAAGGTCAACAACAATCTCCAATGTTGCTAGTCCTCACTAAGCAACATTTCACTGAAACATTCTCTCTTCCATTTCTGAAATACTTTCTCCTTTTGGCGTCTAAAAACCTTACGTCCCTCCCAACAGGCAGCGTCTTTGCTGCTTCTGCCCAACCTTTAAATGTTGGTTCAGTTGCTCCATGGCTTCACCTTGACCTCCCTTCTCATCCTTACCTACACTCTTTTCTTAGACTATTTAACTCGTCGAAGACTTTAAATACCATTTTTCCCAAGTACATGTCTAAAACCCTGACTCATCCATGGACAAAACATTTGTATATAATTGTCTATTTAATATTTACTACTTTTAAGGTTTTCTTTTTAATTTTCAAAAACTCTTAACGGTAACATATTACTGGAGAATACCCCAAGGTCAACCTGCTGTCTACACAATCCACCCACTTATTATTCAGCCAGAGGCACAACCATCCACCCAGTTGCTCAAATGACAAATTATTTGTGCTTCTCGTTTTCTCACATTGGAAGGTGATATTCATTCTACCTCCAAACTATATCCCAGATTTGTTTAGTTTTCTCTATCTTCTTTTCTTTTCAAATATACTATCATGTTTAACCTAGAATAATCTAATAGTCTCTTGATTGTTTCACTCTTGCCTCTCGTAATTTCCATTAACTGAGTAGCACCCAAATCATTCCTTTTGCAAATACAAATAAGAATGTTACATCACAGAATCAAATTCTCTATTCCCAAAATAACTAGAATATATTCCCAAACCTTTACTGCTACTATGTCATAAGACCCTATATGATCCAGTCCTTGTCTGTCTATCCAAAATTATCTCTTTATACTCCCACATCTTTCCATGAATCATGACTTTGAATACATTTATAATTTTATTTCTAACAAACATAGTTCCAGAAAATAATCTCTATTCTACCTAAAAAGCTTTTCCTCTCTACTGCTCTCTCCACTTGCTGATCTCCTGATCCTTCCCTCGGCACTTGTGAGAGTATACTGTAAATGATTTTGTGCCTGGGTCCTTCATTAGAATGAGTTCCTATAGAGCAAGGACAATTTTACATGGCTTTAAAAAAGTCCTCTCCAGGATATATTTTATCAATGTAGATCTTAAGGTACTTTACTAGTAAACTTCTACTATGTATAGATTATTAATCAAAAAGACTTAATTTGTATTTCAAAATAAAAAACGTGTTCTTACTTATTAAATTATGACATTGCCACAAAGATCCAATCTTTATGTCTTCCACAATTAGCATGAAGTTAGTCAACATTTTTTGACTTTTTCATGTTTTTTTCAATCCTGACTTCAGTAGGTACCCTCTTCTATCCTGCAAAATGTATCACTCCTCATTTGAAGAACTCATTTACTAGTCTAAAGCCCTAGTTCAAAGACTAGAATCAAGATGGCAGAATAGGAGAATGCAGAACTCACCTCCCCATGATACATCAAAAGTATCTCCATATGGAACAGTTCTCACTGAAAACTACCTGGAGACTAGCTGAAAAGACTCCTATCAAACCAAGGCTGAAGAAAGATACACACAGAATTGGGTAGGAAAGGAAGAGAAATGATCAGCTTGGGACTTGTCTCCTGGGAGGGGACACTGGGGAAAGGGGAGATTACATGGGCAGAGACCCTCCCTAGAGAGTGAGTGGTTCGAGCCACATATTAGACACCCGAAACCTGGAGTCTAACAAAGGGAGGGCTGTGGGAAGCCAGGACTCCACTTGTGAGGAGGAAACAAATGCGTGCATGCTCTCAAAGCAGGGCCTACAGGGCGGACTGAAGCCATTCAGGTGGCGGACTGGTTTCCCACAGCCTTGCTGGCATAAGCCCCAGCCTGAATGGACCAAATGCTTCAGCAGTTCCTGCCTCATGTCACTTCTCCACGCTGGTGCAAGGGCTGCCACGACTGAGGAAAAACCTCAGCTGTGAGATGCTGAGGTGGCTCAAACCCTAAGCAGTGTCTGAGCAGGAAGGCGGCAGCCGTAACTGGCAGCTGCACAGGTGGCCTATCCGAGGCCAACCAGATCCCTGGTGGCAGCTAGACTGCCGCAGCCCAGGTTCCATCAAACACTAACGCCCGTTCCTCTCGTTCCAGCACCACTCCCCTCGGGGGCGAGGCTGCCAGTGGAGGAAGGAAAAGCACACGCTTAAAGGGAGCTGAGCCAGCTTGGACCTGAACCTCAGGACTTCTGTTCCAGCAACTTGGGACCTGACCTAGCTCCTGACAGGGCAGTGACAGCCACCGAGCAGACGGAAAGCCCAGCTTCACACCTAGCTCCGGAACTGGCCCCTCATCTCCTGCTTCACCTCCCGCCAAGGTGACAGCTGCCAGCACACCCTGAGGGAATATGGGACTTGTGTTCATTTCAATTACAGCTCTCCCAAAACCAACCCTAAAATGTTACAATGTCTTCTCTAAGAGGAAAAGAAAAAGCTGTAACAAGAAGTAGGTATCACTAGGAAAGGAAAAATCCCACTAGTAAAGGCAAATATAAAGGCAGAGGATCCACCACTTAAGTAAGCTAACAAAAAGATTAAAATAAAAAAATTGTAATATCAAGTACAACTGCAATAATCAGTAAAGAGATGAACATGAAGATGTAAAATATGACATCAAAAGCACAACATGTGGGGGAGGGGAGTTAAAACAGATCCTTTAGAATGTATTTGACCCTAAAAGAATACCTGTTTAAAACAGACAGATCTACTTCATAGGCCAACATATATGAATCCCATGGTAACCAGAAATCAAAAAGCTACCATAGATACACAAAGACAATAGAGAAAGGAACACAAAGATACCACTAAAAAAATCATTAAACCACTAGGGAAGAAAGTAAAAGAAGAAAATAACAAGGGACAACTACAGAAACAACCAGAAAACAGCAGGAAGTACATACCTATCAATAATTACGTTAAATGTCACTGAACTAAATGCTTCGATCAAAAGACATAGGGTTTTTCATTGGATTTTAAAAAAAAAAACAACCCACCTAGATGCTGGTTACAAGAGACTCACCTTCAGCGCTAAAGACACACAGAATGAAAGGGTGGAAAAACATATTTCATGTATATGGAAACAATAATAAAGCTGAGGTAGGAATATTCATATGACAAAAGAGACTTTAAAAATATGACAAAATAGACTTTAAAACAAACTCTGCAACAAAAGACAGAGAAGGGCATTATGTAATGATAAAGGAATCAATACAAGAAGAGGACATTACACTTATTAACATATATGCACCTAATACAGGAGCACCTAAATACATAAAGTAAATATTAACAGACAAAGTAAGTACTTGACAGCAATCCAGTAACAGTAGGGGACTTTAACACCCCGCTTACCTCAATGGACACATCATCCAGACAGAAAATCAACAAGGAAACGGTAGTCATAAGTGACACAACAGACCAACTGGCCATAATAGATAGCTATGGGGCATTCCGTCCCACAGCAGCAGAATACACATTCTTTTAAAGTGCACATGGAACATTCTCCAGGATAGATGACAGGCTAGGCCACAAATCAAGTCTCAGCAAATTTAAGAGCATAGAAATTATATGAAGCATTTTTTTTTCTGCCCACAATGGTATGAATTAGAAATAAGTTACAGGGGAAAAAATAAGAAAAGCACAAACACGTGGAGACTAATCAACATGCTACTAAAAAAAATCAACGAGTCAATGAAGAAATCAAAGAGGAAATCAGAAAATACCTTGAGACAAATTCAAATGGAAACAAAACTTTCCAAACTCTATGGGGGGGGGGGGCAACAAAAGCAGTTTTAAGAAGAAAGTTTATAGCGACACAGGCCTACTTCAAGAGACAACAAAAATCTGAAATAAATAACTTAATCTACCACCTAAAAGAAAAAGAAAAAGAACAAAGCCAGCAGAAGGGAGGCAATAATAAAGATCAGAGAGGAAATAAAACAGAGATCAAAAAAGTAAAAGAAAAAAGATCAATACAACCAGGAGCTGGTTCTTTGAGAAGATAAACAAAATGTATAAACCTTTAGCCAGGCTCATCAGGAAGAAAAAAGAGAAGACTCAAAGTAAGAAATGAAAGAGGAGAAATAACAACCAATGCTACAGAGATACAAAAAAATCGTAAGACAATACTATGAACAGTTATATGCCAACTTCCTAGAAGAAATGGACAAATTTCTAGAAACATACAACTTGCCAGGACTGAAACAGGAAAAATAGACAATCTGAATAGTAAAACTGAATTTGTATTTTAGAAACTGCCAGCAAACAGAAGTTCATAATCAGACGGCTTCACAGGGGAATTCTACCAAACATATAAAGAACCGATACCTATCCTTATCAAACTATTCTAAAAAATTGAAAAGGATGGAACACTCCCAAATTCATTCTGTGAAGTCACCATTACCCTGATAGCCACACCAAAGATACTACAAAAAAATGAAACTTGTAGGCCAATATCTCTGACGAATACAGGTGTAAAAATCCTCGACAAAATATTAAACTGAAATCAGTAATATATAAAAAGCATCACACACCATGATCAAGTGGGATTTATTCCAGAGACGCAAGGATCATTTAATGTTGCAAATCAGTCAATGTGAAACATTAGGTTAATAAAAGGAAGTATAAAATCACATGATCATCTTGATACATGCTGAAAAAGCATTTGACAAAATTCAGCATCCATTCATGATAACTCATCAAAGTTGGCACAGACGGAACATATCTGAACATAATAAAAGCCATTTATGACAAACCCACAGCTAACATTGTATTCAACAGTGAAAAAGCTGATGATAGCTTTTCTTCTAAAATCAGGAATAATACAAAGCTGCCCACTCACACCACTTCTATTTAGCATAGTGGTGGAAAACGCAGCCACAGCAGTCAGATAAGAAAAAGAAATAAAAGGCATCCAAAATGGAAGGAAAGAAGTAAAAAACTGTCACTATTTTCACATGACATGATACTATATATAGAAAACCCAAAAGTCTCCACTAAAAATATTAGAACTAATAAATGAATTCAGTTAAATTACAGGATATAAAATTTATACAGAAACCTGTTGCTTTTCCTCTACACCCCCAAAATGAATTACCAGAAAGAGAAAGCAGAGAACAATCTCATACAAAATTACATCAAAAAGAATAAAATACCTACAAATAAACTTAAGAAGGTGAAAGACCTAAACTCTGAGAGCTATAAAACACTGATGAAGGAATTTGAAAATGATACAAATGGAAAGCTATCTCATGCTATTGGATTGGAAGAATTAATATTAAGAATTAATAAAATGATCATACTAGCCAAAGCATTCTACACTGTTAATGCAATCCCTATCAAAATACCCATGGCATTTTTCACAGTTATAGAAGAAATAATCCTAACATTTATATGAAACCACAAAAGACCCCAAATTGCCAAAGCAATGCTGAGAAAAAAAGAACAATGCTGGGGGAATCAGGCTCCCTAACTTCACACTATACTACAAAGCCATAGTAATCATAACAGCATGGTACTGGCACAAAAAGAGACATATCAATCAATGGAACAGAATAGAGAGCTGAGAAATAAATCCATACACTTATGGTCATTTCATCTACAAGAAAGGGGATAAGAATATACAATGGAGAAAAGACAGTCTTTAATAAGTAGTGCAGGGAAAACTAGACAGCTACATGTAAAAGAATCAGAACATTTCCTCACACCATATACAAAAATAAATTCAAAATGGATTAAAGACCTTAATTTAAGGCCTGAAACTATAAAACTCCTAGAAGGGAACACAGGCAGAATGCTCTTTGAGATAAATCATAGAAATATTTTTTTGGATCTGTCTCCTAAGGCAAAAGAAATAAAAGTAAATATAAGCAAGTGGGACCTACTTAAACTTAAAAAGCTTTTGCATAGAAAAGGAAACCATCAATAAAACAAAAAGACAACCTACTGAATGGGAGAAAATATTTGCAAATGGTATGACCAATAAGGGGTTAATATCCAAAATATATTAACAGCTCATACAACTCAATATCAAGAAATCAAACAACCCAATTAAAAAATGGGCAGAAGACCTAAATAGACATTTTTCCAAAGAAGATAAACAGATGGCCAACAGGCACATAAAAAAATGTTCAATATTGCCAATCATCAGAGAAATGCAAATCAAAACCACAGTGAGATACCATCTCACACCTGTCAAAATGGCTATCATCAAACAGTTGGCAAATCACAAATGCTGAGGAGGATGTGGAGAAAAGGGAATCCTACCACGCTGTTGGTGGGATTGTAAATTGGTACATCCACTATGGAAAACAGTATGGAGTATCCTCAGAAAACTAAAAATAGAATCACCATATGATCCAACAATCTCACTGCTGAGTATATATCTGAAGAAAAGAAAAATATTAATTTGAAAAGATACATGTACCCCAATGTTCACAGCAAATTATTTACAATAGCCAAATTATGCAAGCAACCTAAGTCCCCATCAACAGATGAATGGATGAAGATGGTGTGGTATGTGTATGTATGTATACATAAACACACACACACACACGAATATTACTCAGGCATAAAAAAGGAATGAAATTCTGCCATTTGCAACAACAAGAGGGACCTAGAGAGTATTATGCTTAGTGAAATAAGTCATAAAGAGAAAAACAAATACTATATGCTATTACTAATATGTGAAATCTAAAAAGTAAAACAAATGAGGTATATAACAAAATGGAAACTGATGGAGAACAAACTAGTGGTTAACACTGGGGTGAGGGAAGGGGGAGGGGTGAAATAGGGATATGGGATTAAGAGACAAACTACTATGTATAAAATAAATAAGCAATAAGGGATATGTTGTAAAGCACAGTGAAATATAGCTACTATTTTGTCACAAGTTTAAATACAGTATAATCTATAATATTGAATCACTATGTTGTACACCTAAAAACTAATATTATTCATCAACTATACTTCAATAAAAAATAAAAATAAAAAATATAAAGATCTAGTTCAGTCCCTCTTTCTGGGTTTGGCATAATCAGAAATGGACCCTCATTCATTCTGGACTAGTAGTCAGAACTTCTTCCAGTGTTACTGTTCATTTTATAGAGAGGGAAAATCACATACACCATCTTTGGTTTTTGGCATACCCACAGATCTATCCTGTATTTTAAGTTTGTCTCTGCTGTTTCTTTGTCATGGATGTATCTAATCTTGCCACAGCTTTAGTGTACAATCCATTAACATTGTTTGTGTTTGATTATTAAATTATATGTATGTACTCAATGAAAAGATACTCCAGGAAAATTTCAAAAATTTCCAAGATGACAAAAGGCATACAGCCCACTTATTTTTAATATTCACACAATGTGTCTAAGATTTAGTGTCTGAGCTCTGATATTTTTATACTGCATTTGTTGAGTTCAAATAGTAGGGAACTATCCATTATAGCAATTACCAAAACAATTTTTCAAAATCCTATAACAGGATATTGGAGGGTGTGATCAACTGATATGAAATATACAGAGAAACTTTTTCTTTGTTATTCTAGTAACCTCACAACCTACTCAATGAATCCATTTATGATCATGTAGGTATTGGCCTTGAGGCAATAATAAAAAACAGAAGGGAAAAGGAAACTAAGATTTTAGTCTTAACTACATGGCAGAAAATAATCAGCCATGTCTACATGGAGGGTTCATATTATGTGATAAAAGTTTGCTCATAAAACCAAGTTTTGAAAGTATGGTTCACAGAATACCACTCATGTAAACTAGATTGTGGGCAATATTGTAGTTAGTTCTCAATAAATGAATAATATTTCAACTTAGTTGGTAAAATAAAGAATACAAGCAAATAAATAATGTTAAGCCTTGATCAAATGCTAAAATAAAGGGTTCAGACAGTAGATTTCTAGGAAATTTGAGAAGACATCACTAAACTTCAGAAGAAAAGCAGTAGAGTGAATTACTCCTTCAGTCCGTGACTAGGCAAGTGTCTCTTGAGGTGGTACTACCTGCAAAGCGTTGCCCTAAGCACAGGATTTAAAGCTGCGGGGTGGAGTGAGGCGGACAATCCCTCTGATCAGTGTACTCTCCCATGCTTTTACATTCTACAAGTCTCAATCAGACAACATTTTCTCCTGGCCAGTTAAACACTTACCCTTGTGTTATTAAAGTAACCTTTATTAACTGGTCTCCTCACCATCAATCTATCTCCAGAGGAAACACTTTTTAGTAGGCAAAATAATGGCCTTTTCCCCAGAGACGTTCACATCCTTATCCTGCAATCTAAGGGGGAATTAAGGTTACTAATCGGCTGTCTTTAAAAGGAACAGAACACCAGTCAAGATGGCAGAGCACTAGGACCACGAGTTCACCTCTCCTCGCAACTACGATGAAACCACAACTAATTGCTAAACAAATATCGAAAAAAAAAAGACTGGAACCAAGCAAAAAAGATCTTCTTCAACTGGAAACATAAAGAGGCAACCACAGCAGGATGGTAGGAGGGGCGTGCTCACGATATAATCGGGCCCCATACTCCCTGGGAAGGCGACCCACAGCAGAAGAATAATTAAGTTGCAGAGGCCCTCCCACAGGACTGAGAGTTCTCAGCCCCAGTCAGGCTCCCCAGCCCAGGGTTCAGCATTGGAAGGAGGAGGGTCCCCAGGACATCTGGTTTTGAAGGTCAGCAGGGCTTAGCTCCAGGAGCCCCCCAGGACTGGGGCAAACAGAGACTTCACTCTCTTGGGAAGCACACACAGAATCTCGTGTGCGCCAGGTCCAAGGGCAGAGGCAGTGATTTCATAGGAACCTTGGCTAGACCTGCCTGCTGGTTTTAGAGGGTCTCCTGGGGACACAGGGGATGGATGCAGCTCACTCAGGGGACATAAAAGTGGTGGCAGACATTCTGGGAGTGTTCCTCTACGTGAGCTTTCCTGGAGGCTGACATCTTGATTGGATCATTAGCACTAAGACTGAGCCCAGCCCAACAGCCTGTAGGGAAGCCTCAGGCCAAACAACATAGAGGCTGGGAACACAGCCCCACCCATCAGCAGACCTCCTGAGCCACAAAGGCCTCTAGATACGGCCCTACCCACCAGAGGTCCAGGACCAAGCCTCTTGATAATCTAATTGTTGTTCAGTATTCATTGCAATTATAATTAACAATTTAATCAATCAATTCCCTCCCATTATTGTATATTATACCAATTTCATGTTATAAGAATTTCTGCAGTTTTCATCTTTATGGTGACATCTTTGTGAATATTTCTGATAATTTCCATAGGATAACTTCCAAAGTTAAACAGCTGAGTTAGGTGCTGAGCATGTTTGATAGGTTCTGGAAAAAAGTCTGATGGAAAGATCGTAACTTTACTTTCTCAGTAGTATATAAAAGTGCCAGCACACTCTGTCATTACAGTAAAAAGAAATGAACAAAAAATTTTGGTCAATGGATCTCATTGTTGCATTAATTTATTTTTCTTGGACACTTCGTGAATTTGCATGTTTATTAATGTTTCGTATTTACTTTTCATTCTTAAGTTCCCAGTTCATGTCCTTTTACCAGTTTTAAGAGTGTTTTTATGTAACAATATTAAACCTACTTAGCCTACAATTTGAAAGTATTTTCCCAATGTATCTATTTTTGCTTATGGTTATTTTTGACTAAAGATACCTTAAATCTTTACATGGTCACATACACCATTTAAAAGCTTATAAGGGTCTTCACTGACTAGGGATCAAACTACTGTTCACACACACAAGATAATTAGAATAGTGTGTGGGTAATTTTCAACTACATTCCTGTATTTAATCTACTTGGGATTGAGTATAATTGAATCTATATACTAATTTTATATTTCCCAAAGGAATAATTTGTCCAAGACTTATTTATTAAATGACTGTTCTGAATCAATTAATAAGTGCTTAGATAAAGCTTGGTCTGTTTTTGGATTGTCTAAATTTAAGGATTTCTGTATTCCTGCATATATACACAGTATTGTAGTAATTGTCATTTTCAAATGCATTCCAATATCAGACACTGGAAATTACCTTATTATTCTTTCCTTTTAATTTTTTTATTTATTCAAAAATAACTTTAGAGTCATTTTATCAAGTTAAAAAAATTCTTAATGGAACCAAAGTAATTTAATTTGCTTATAATTTAAGCAAAGGAGAATTTACGGCTTTATGTGATTCTTTTTCATCTAGGAATAGGTTGTCTTTCCACTCATGTATCTCTTCTATCATATCTTTTAGTAATTATTTTTATTTTTAGATATAAAAGTCCCATATCATATCCCCATGCCCACATCCCTACCTCCCGAGGTAGATAGACAGAAAACTCCCTATCTCCCCAAGTTTATTCTTAACAGGAATTTTATATTTTTTGGTTATTAGTAGTATCTCTTTTCTATTATTTTTCCTAACTATTTATAATAGCAAAGATTCCTACTGCTAGTCAGGGAAACTTACTCTGGTTAGTTCCTACCTACAAAAGCGGGAGGTGGTATTTAACGGCAGGATTCAGAGGTATCTCAATGAACTTAAAGGCAAGGGTTTTTTTTTTTCAGGACTCAGAAAAAAACAGATTCCCCTGGGATTTCTGATTCCTTCTGCACATCTTGTTTGTCACTCTATGCTTGTCTGCTTTCTTTTGCTTTTTTTTTCCCCCTCTGAGATAGGCTTTACCTGTTTTTCCCTAGAGGAAACAACAACAACAACAATAAAAAACAACCGTGACGGATGATTTGCTATAAACAACTCACTGCTCCTGACTTTTTGATTTAGCAAGTTAAGCCATTCCTTTTGTCAGCCTGACTCCCATATTTCCAAGGAAGAGACCCTGATTGAGCCAAGCTGAGTCAGCGGTTGACCCAGCACTGATCATCTTCCCCTCACAGGGTACACTAGAAACAAAATTTGGGGGAAATTTTACTTTTTTCATTTCCTATACTTGCCTCCATACAGCAGTGACCTGGAATGAGGAGAAGAGGTGAAAGTGTTAGTCTGGAGATTTGAGATGATAGTTGACTCTCTGGTTATAGACTTGCTTCTTCCTTGTACATATTTTTAATGTTTCCAAGGACAAAATATTTCACTGTGAGGTTAATATTTTCTAGACAAGTATCATTTCTTATGGAGGCTGTCTCTTCAGCTTTGGAAAAGCGTAAGTGAAGAAAAATGATGTCTGTCCTGGTAATTTAAAGAGATAACTGAATAAGGTGCTGACACAAGGCAGCTGACTTTCAACTTAATCACCAAACACTACGGATTCCTTGGTGTGAGTACAGAACTGCAGCTTTAGATATTTACACCTGCTCTGACATCATCTTTCTCAGAATCTGCTACATATAGAACCTACTGCTTACAGTAAAGAAAACAAAAAGGCCATGCATTCAAGAGCACGACTAGTCCAGTGTAGATTCCAACAGGAGGCATCTCTCTCAGTGAACAGTGAGCCAAGTAGCACTTCTGAGCTCTCCCTCCAAGCCACCCCAGTGTCAGGGATGTAAGGTGTCCTCTCTAGCCCCAGATCCATGGTGGGTGCTCCTGCTGATCAAAGCTGTTTCAGAACTGGCGGTCTTTTTCCACCGTGATAACGATCTTGGGTATCTCACACACATAATCCAAAGTGACCTAACCTTTGAAACTTTGAAGCAATATAACAGATTTTGCCTTCTTATCCTAGCGTGGTGGAAGGATCTGAATCCCAAGCACCTAATTACCAGCTGCATCTTTGCTTTTGACCATTTGACTCTTAAGTCCCTATAGGCTTGTTTCTTAGCTCAAGCCACTTCAGAAAAAAAGCCTGTAAAGGGTGCAAGCTCTACTGTCTTGAGCCAAAGAAGATTTAAGATGATAATTCCCAAACAAAGTTATATTCCTTCAACTTCAATTACCTGGCACTAGGCTTTGACGCGTCCTTCTCTCAGTAATATCTTTCAATCAGGGAGAGCAAGATGACCAGAGGGAAATAAAATCTTCACTTCAGATTCTGCCTCCAAAACTAAACTGTTTACTGCACATGAACAAATTAAGCCTCGTGTTTACCCTCACTTTTAGAGAAACGATGGCCGCCTTCCTGCGGTTGTCTGTAATGGGTTTTCTGGAAGGCGATGGAGGAATTGCTGCCGCTGAAATTCTCTCATCTAAAATAATATACCTGAGGGGCGAGAAGCCAATCAGTTAACAATTTTTGAATGATAGAAAAGTGCCAAAATTACTTTCTTTAGACGTTTCAGAGATTTCTCATAGTAGGAAATTCTTCTGAATACTAGACTTACATGTCTAATGGTCCATAGGTTATAAATCAAGTCTTCTGTGTGTCAAGGTAACCTATACTTGGTGCAGAAGGAAAAAGGCTCCCCCTTCCTGAGATCACAGTGGCTCCTATAATGTTCGAATATAATGCAGAGCTCTTTTGATGCAGACTTTATAATCCTAAGAAGTAGGTGGACCTGAAAAGAGGAGATGCTCTTATGCTTCTTAAGGGTTAACTTTCCTCACAGTGCTTCGCCGGAGGCCTGTTTGGATTGGACCCGTAGCCCCATCCCCTTGCCGCTTTCACCCCCCACCACCTGCTGGCCCACCCCCTTCCAGGTTCGGCCAGATTCTGATTCCTCGGACTACAGCTCTTCACCTGGTAGTTCATACAAATTGCCTGGGCAGTTTGAAAATGCAAAGATGTCCAGGCCAAAACACAGGGGATTCAGATTAGATAGTTCTTGGATCTATATATAAGCAACCAAATAACAACAAGGATGCTCCAAGGGTAAGTCTGACAGGCAGGCTCAGTGAGGCCCAGCTTAACAAAAGCAGGAGGGATTTAGGAGGCTCCAGCCCATCCAGTCATCTTTCCTTCCAGTAGGTTCTAAGATACGTTCCCACATCATCCGCCAAAGTGAGGTTCCCTGTTTGTGAGTTCCTGATTTGGTAACTTTCTTAAAAGATAAAATTAAAAGAAAAAAATATTATTCCAACTTGGTGAAATTATGCCCTTAAACTAAAGACCAATACTTGGAGCTGTTATTGACTTAAAAGACTTCATGATACCCAAATCTGTCAATCCTGATTTCTCCATATTGACTGTTCTCTCCTCCACTGCATCACCATTGATTAGGAAATCAGCACAGTTTGATTCTGGATCCCTCAATAAAGAATTCTCCCCTGGAGTACCATCCCTGCATTTGCATTTTGGTTCCCTGTTTTCCCCTGAGCTTAGATTTGCTATCTAAACTAATACTTGAGATTACAATATCCCTGTACAAGTGGGTGTGTCTAGTTTGAGATGGTGGCTCTTCTTAATCTTCTCCACTTTATTACTGTCACACCATAATCAGCAATGCCTAAAAATATTTCATCATTTTCCTACCCCAGACCACCAAGAAAGAATTTATAGAAGTTCACAGTGCGCGAGCAGAGGCCACAGGAATCACTGAGATTTAGGATCAGGATTAAGCAGAGGGACTGCTGATGGCCAAAGCACATGGGAATCTCAGGTGGTGACCCTGATACTGGGCAGGGACGACCAAAAGTGGTCAGCAGGACAGGGGGAGTTTGTGTCCAGTGAGGGAGGACATGATACCTACAACCATGCAGACAGACTTGAGGACACTGGTACCCAAATGCTGGTATCCAGCCTCTTACCAGGCTGGCAGTTTACAGCTCTTGCTCAGCACTCAACTTCATGATTTTAGGAAGCACCAGGTTTGAAAGTCACCAGAGGAGAAGTTTTCAAACTTTGGTGTTTGGATGGCCTCTACAAATGCAGATTTATAGGATCACACCTTGAGGAACTCTGACCACATAAAATACATCCTAAAATGCGAAGCAGCAGATAGGCAGCAAACTGTCCCATATGTTGGGTGAGGTGAATATAAGCGTTGGATACCAGGCGGAGCCTGTCAGCAACTGCCAAGTTTGTTACAAATGTTAAAAGATAAACTAAGGTACATTAAACTTTGAAGTGTTTGAGCACACATCGATTTGAATCGGGCAGAACCAAACGAGAAGTGGTTAAGGGCACTCCCCACACAGGAGCTAGGGCAAGGATTTTCTAGAAAAGACCAGGGATCAAAGCAAAGCAATTATTTGACTGGGAATAGCTTCAGTGGTTGCCTTATTTGAGAAAGACTAGGGGGCTATTTGTGACTGGTTGTTCTGAAGTTTCAACACATTTTTGAGTGCAATGGCTCTGGCTTAAGTTTTGGTTTGCTTATGTAGGGCCACTGCAGACTAATGGCTTCGCAAAGCAAGGCTTCTCAGTTTCATTACATTTACTGACTAGAAATACCTAAACTGAATGACCTCAACTGATCATCCTGTAACTTAATGCTTCCTAAATAGAACCTATCCTTATTTGGTAACAAGCACCATCGCACATCCAGTGGTCTAGCAGCATGCGTCCCTGAAATGGCAGTTGCCAGGTATGGTCAGTAGGCTTCGGGCTGACTGCTGCCCCAACATCAGAGTAAGAATTAGAGGAAGAAAGGATGTTACTGAAGAGCTGCTGCAATAATGTCCTATTATACTGATTGGATTCTTGAGTGCTGATATACATGAAAGTCAAAATAAAATAACTGAAAAAGCAGTGAGCTCATGGTTGCTAACTATTCTCACACAACGAATTCTTCACTCCACGCTGGCTCTGATGATCTTCCAACTTCAGTAAATTGCTCCCTTGAGGAACAACTCAGGCATCATAGCATCAGGTTCACCCATCCTTTGTGCTGTGCGCTTGCAAATTAAGGGGCAAACTGAACCAAAGACAACTTAAACTACCTCTAAATCATCCTTCTTATCAATCTTTAACCAGGGACAAACACTTGTGGTCTGGCCTGGCTTTACAGACAATGTGAACTCTGACTAGCAAATATTAGATAATTTAATGATCCTACATGCAATTTCTTTATTGAGATTATAATTACTTCATCGTTGTAGCTAAAAATGCCTGTTAGGGAGAAACAAGAAAACAACGCTCCCTGGAGCTAGTTCTTTTACAAATACATTGGATTGACCATGTTGCTTTGCTATTAGTTTTGTTTTCATTTTCAAGCACAGTTTTCATCGTGCCACTGCTATTTGCAGATACCTATGGTGGCTCTCAATTGGCTCTCAAGTTGAATTCAATTTCCTGATCCTGGGTGGTCAGGTTCTCCACTTTTTCATTCCCCTTTACCTAAAGTCCCTCTTTCTCACTCTGCCATGTTCACAGCCCTCTGTCCAAACCTAATTATTTTTGAGAGCTGATGTCTTAGACTTGCCTCTGAGTTTTCATATTTACTATTATTTCTCCTGGAAAAAGTTTCCCAGTTTCTTCTGCCATACTGATTAACTTTCTTCACATTTCTCCCAAGAAGAGAAATGGCCTTTAAAACACTTTTGTAGGCATTTTCACAAATCAATAGAATAGCTCCCTGATCACAGCGGTGTTCAACCTCTACTGCACATTACAATCACCTGGACAGGAGTACCAAGCCCACGCTCCAGACCAATGACATCAGAATCTCCCGGGCTGGGATCCAGGCGACATTCCCTGCCGGTTAATATACAGCAAAAAACTGCCTCGAATTGTTTCTCAAATCTTAATGTGAATAAATGTTAAGGATGCAGATTCTTGGGCAAGCACTCCTCTGTGGAGTTTTGTCCTTGTCAGCTTTCCTACACTAAAAAGCATAAGCATTTAAAAATATCACTTAAGGTTTTAAATTTCTTGAGAAACAACCTCTTCTTTTTCTTTTCGCTTTTACCTTGATATTCAATCACAATGGTAGTTGAGGTGCTTCTGCAATACGGTGACTTTCAGGGTGGCCGGGGCAGAGCAAATGACATCCTGCTTCTGTCTTGTCTTAACTCTTAAGGTGGAAATAGTGCTGTGTTTGGTTCCTTGCAGACATAAAACATCTCTGACATACATTTCTGAAAACACCCTGGCTAGAATGTTGGGTCAAATACAGGGAATCTGAGCCCCTAACACTGGCAGCCCCAAAACTTCGCACCGCACTGATGACTCACTAAATCATTGATGATACGTGGCTGTCGGTTACTTTTGTGCAAGTTGGTGTGGATATGCAAACTTTCATCACAGCAGGGAAGGCAGTGGTTTAGCAGATGGGTCAGCCTTTTGGATGATACCAGTAACAATAAAATACCCAAGCATAAGCCAAAGGAGGCAGAGGAGAAAGCCAAAGATTCTGATTTAAAAGTTCAGAAGTCATCCCCAAACCTGAGATAGTAATAAGCTCCTCAGGTCATTCTGAAACAGGTGGTGTGGAACATACTATGAGCAACTCTACTTTAGCCTTTTTGGCTTCTCCCAAGTTGTATTTTCTCTTGATGTGCCTGCATAATTATAGCTAGGAATGCTCTTTTGAAATGTGAAAACATATTATAATTAGGAAAACAGAGTATGGTCAAATAAACATAGTCCTTGGAGCAATGAGATCCAATTTTGAATCCTGACTTTGCCACAAGCTAAGGGAGGAATTTAAACCATGTCCTCCCCACTTCCGAGGTCCCAGCTTCTCTGGGCATACTCTGTGATCAGATTGGCCCTGCAGGTATCTGTTGAAAGCAGGGGCTCTAGTGGACGACTGCTACTGTCCAGCTTCTCTTCTTTGTGATAAACTATCCTCCCCCTAACTGATGGGGATGTTAATTACATGGCTTGCCCTGCTTAGTAACAAGGGTTGGCAACCAGACTACTCCATCTTCCCGGCCACAGTCTCTGGCTGAGCCATGGGCCCAGTCACTCAGGTTGGAGCAATCAAATTCAGCCCAGTGACTTTTTCTGGAACCCAGAAGAAGGAAGTGCTATCTTGCTCTCCTTTTTACTTTTGGTTTGCCTGAGACTGAGGACAACACAAATAACAAAGAGATGGAGAAAAAGAGAGAGAGCCTTGAAGATATCATTGAAGTCCTTGGATAAAGCTATGTCTAAAGACAAAACCACCCCTGGAATTCCAATTTGTTGAACTGATAACATTTCCCCTCTACTCATAACCAGCTAAACACTGAATTCGAGTTGTTAGTTAAAAAACCAAGTAAGTTCTGACTTGGGGGGGGTCAGAGGGGTTTCAGAAGAGCTAATCTGAGGGAAGTAGGAGCTAAGTAAGGTCAACTTGACACAGTAAGAAAGCCTCTGCTATTTGAAAGAAGAGTCAATCCTAAATTAAACATGCCATCCCTTTTTGAGATCTGTCACGTGATATAACTTCCCCACCCTGCCTTCCTCTCCCTGTAGAAGTCCTTTGGAATACTGTGATAAAAATATCGAGGTGAGGGGATTAAAGTTAAAAACTCAAACCAGAAAGAGCACTTCCATGAGAAATGCTGTAAAGCTCGGTGACACACTATGATGTTTGGGGATATGAGGTGAGGAAAGCACTTGGCACGCCTCTGCAGTGCGCCAGGACACTCCGGAACAGCTTTGCCTCCTGAAGTGCGCCAGCGCTTCATCTGCAGCCCTGGACAACGACTCTAGGTGTCTGATCTAACACAGGGACACGGTGGCACTCAGAGTATGACTAGCAGAGACTGAGAGGTCTCCAGATGACTGGAGGAGGAACAGGATGTCCAGCAGTGACTGGAAATAAATAGCTTTTTCCAATGTATAGCCATCGTCTGTGGATATGATGGTACTCACCAAATATAGGCATGTATGTGAGCACACACGTATATTAACACCTGTGGACTCTCAGATATAACTGAGATTTTTGCAGGCAAGTAGGGGTCCTTTATCAGGAGCTGGGCGGGGCAAGAGCCTCTGAAAACCTAGGTTTTTACTTTTAATATGATGCCATTGGAACTCAAGATGTACTGGGGTCTTAGGAAATTCTGATAATATGTAAGAAAGCATATGTGAAACTACTCAACACATTTGGAGTAAGCACTTATTAAATATTATCTGCTTATTGTTAACAACATGTAGTAAATTGTAAAGAAATAACAGACTGCTAAAGAACATGGCTTAATGTGGAAATATTCAAATGATTAAATACTAAATTTTTTGCAGTTCTTAAGGATGATATTCTATACATTGACACTTGAATATATACTGTTCATCTCACCTATTTTATAGAAGAGGTCTGCCCAGAAGATAGCAGAAAATCCTGTAATGTTTGCTTGTATTAGTTCAACTTTGATTTCTACTCTCTGGTGTATTTATATCTCATTAGCAGCTTTTGTTAACCAGTAAAATGAGAAATATTTGATTACGGTATATGAGGTGGCTTTTTTGAATTGTTTTTTCCATGTGAATATTCTAGTGCCATGTCACACTCACTAAGATTTTCACCTAATAAGAGAAACTGTCCCTTTTTTTTTTTTTTTACCATTTTAAAAAAGTGTTTGTCATTTGAATGACAAGCATTATGAAAAATTTCTTTTAGTTGTACTGACCTATTTTTCTTAGCAGTTTGGGGAAAGCAAACAACTTTTTCCATGTTTTCCTAATAGAGTTAAATGGCAAAACCTGCCCCATACTCGTCCCATCCCAGATACTGATCGTGATCCTCCTCCATCTCCAGGCTGCTCAGACTCGATCCTACTGAGAATTTCTCAGCACCATCAGGAAGCCATTTTCTTAAATACCACTTTCATCTTCCACACGGTCTCTGGCTGATCTGCTTCTGCCTATGTCTCTTGGATAACCTAGGGCTTCTCCATCCCCACTGGGTCTCTAGTGCCTTAGAGAAGCCAAGCCCATGCCTCAGTCAGCAGACTGGAACATATTCTGAGCTCAGAAGTTCTGCCAACCTTTTCCAGGACTGCAGCCTGCTGCAGTTCACCTTTGTTTCACAATAGATGGTCCAGATGTACCAGGGGACATCAATAAGTGCCCAAATCTCAAGAAGGGGTTAACCTGCGTCCCTCCCCAGCCTTAGTTCTAGTCCCTCCGACCAGCTCTCTCAGCCACTAATGCATGGATGAAATCAGCTGACATTGGCACGTGCTTCCTAGGACTATTTGTTGTGGATTTTGCTCTTTTCAGTTAAACAGTCTGTCTTTTCATTTGTGTCTCCTCTCTTGATTCAGTCCCTATATTGGTCAGGAATCTTACAGACTCCACTTCACAGACAACCAGAGACTTCAGTTTTCACCCTCTTTTCATCCTTTGTCATTGCTCTTCTCTGTGTATCCTTTGTTCCCTGGCAGGCTTTATCCATCTGGTACCTGGCCATTGACACTCACAAGTGCTATTGTGATAAACTGGCGGCTGAGCAAATATTTCTCTTTTGTAATAATGCTGGTAAAAATCCGAAGTAACCCTCCTTGGCCTAACTTGAGTCACATGTTAGTCTCGCATTAATCACAGGGGTGCAAGCCTGCCATGTCAGACCTGCCCTTAGATAGAACGCTGGGTCATCCCCGTTGGAACTACATGAGATTGAGGTAAGAATGGACCTCTCAAAGGAAAACGGGAATTTTACTAGAATAAAGGGGAAAGAGATCACTTAACAAGCAAAAATACCATTCTCAGTGCTCTGAACATACATTGACTGTCTCAAGTACTCAATGGATAATTTAAATTCTTCTAGTAGTCTTCATTTTCATGGATTATCAACAGCGCCTCCCTTGGCCGTGGGCATACACACTCACTCACATAGGACATTACCCTGTTTGCTAATTGGAATAACAGGTAACATTGTTAGAGCCCTCTCTGCATGACAGACCGTGAGCAAAGGGTTACCATCAGGCCCCCACTGAGGATGACCTTGGACTCCACAGTACTGTTTCCTTGGAAACAGTAAACATACAAGGGAACTGCTGTGTCTGCCTCCTTTGTTGTGTGAACCTGCACCCGTGCTGAGGGAGCTTCACTTCGGCATGCAGGGCTCTGGCCTATGTGACCAGGACAGCATAAAACACGAACAAGGGGATGGGCCTGTGGTTTCTGTATGTTCATGTGACCCACAGGCACCTTGCTCATGCTCTGGCTAGGTGATGGGGCAAAAGAACCTGTGTACTTGGGCAGATGCTGGCACAGCCGATGACACGCTGATGATGTCCCTATTGTAACTCCGAATGATTCTATAAAGCTAAGTAAGTGTGGCATCGGCTTGAAGCCTATTTTTGACTTCTGAGCCTCGATGCCATCTCAAACCTGTAACTCCGGCTGTCCCACAGCATAGACATTGTCCCAAGAGCTCTACATACAACTTCCTGCTCCTTCCTTTTGGAGAATTCTGTTAATTTGGTATACTTCAGAGGTGAGCAGCCTGAGACCTGAAAGGCTGCACACTTTACTCCTGGGTATGAAGGCAAAATGTAGAAAACCCAGGATCACATCCACACAATCCAACCCAAGAGTCTCTACCCTCAGCCAATATGCTTTGTTGGCATATTTGTCCCAGATCACCTTTAATCTCTTTTATGGTAATGACCTCATGTTAGTGCATAGTGCTTCTCACATTTGAAAAAAACATAATGTCATCTGGTCTTGAGGTTTGAATTTTTACTAAGTTACGTCACATCAATGGGAGGTGTTAATAAAGATGTTTTCTTACTGACTTTTTGACAGGGGCATACAGCCTGTTTACCCTGTAATCTTGTGACGCACACTTGTTTATGTCAAATTTTGGAAACCTCCTGTATTTCTACTTCCTGCAGCATTAATAAAGTTTATTTTTTTCTCTTTAATATCTTTCTTACAAGATTTTTTTTCTCTTGACTGAAATTTCTACCCACATAGGCTTAGCTAAACTCTTGTGTCTTGTGTTAGGCACTTTTCTTACTACCTATAAATGCATTGTGTACTCCCTCTTCCTAATTGGAAACCATCCACCTGCAAGTTTTGAAGACTGAATATTTTAATGGTGGAAGCTCTTTTTTAGAGTGTGTGCCTCTGCTGATATAGGTGACTGGTTATTTCCAGCACTGATGATTTGAAAAACAGTGGAAGTAAGACTCATCCTTTTAAAACGGTACCTTTACCTACTATTGAAATTGTATTTAATGAAGTCTAGCTATATATCATAATAAAGGTGACACAGACATTTTATTGTAATTTTTAAGTTAAAAAAATTTTTTTGAAGTTTAAAGTGTATAAAGATGAAGACCCAAATATCAGGGGTCTAAAATGAAGGGTTAGGAGCAGAAAAGAAAAAGAAAAAAAAAACATTCTTTATTCAACCTAAGTTTGTGGGGGAATAAACCACAACCTATCGGTTTACCTCAGAACTTTATTCCCTGAGTCAATCTGAATCAGATTCTAGCTACATCTGACAGTCTTAAAAGCCAGAAGTAGCAGTAAAGGACCTGTGTAGTCCACTGAATGTTCTGGGTTGCATTAAAACTGCCTCAAATAAAATCAGAAGATAAACTGGATTGAAATTGTCCTTCTGGATGTAAATTTGATCCATCAGGAAGGCAGTCATGGATAGTGTATGAAAGCTAGAAAATCAGCATGTAAAGTGGTTTGGGATTTGGGGGTTTTGGTTTGTGATATTACTCGTGATTCAACAAATATTTATTGAGTACCTACAGGTGCTCACACAGTAAAGGGGTGACCCCAGAGCAAAGTTAAAAAAACATCTGAGGGAGGGAGAAAATGGGGAATAGTTAGCCCTGTTTCTGCACTGGAATGAGCCCAGGGAACTGTGCATTTAATAAAACACACAAAAAAAACATAGAGCCACATCAATCTTCGGATGTGAGGAAAACACAATGATTGGGCCTCTTCTAAGTAACTGGCAAGATACAGCCTGTATTCATTCTTTTCAGGGGTGCCTGTCTTTGCTAGTCCAAAGGATACGAAACCATAATGGACAATGATGTCGCCAGATAAACTGTAGTTAGAACATGGATTCAAGAAGCAATTGCATGCTTGAAATATTCATGATTAAAAATCTAAAAGTATTGATAGTCTTTCTATCTGGACTTCAATAAAACAGTTACAATACCATAAAGGGTGCTTTTGCTTTTTACTCATAAAACCTTTACTGAGGTATTGTTAGTAACAAGGAATTACCCGTTTTCTTCGTAAGCTACTTCTATAGCCTAGAATCAATCCAAGGGACATATTTTGCTGATTGGTGCATTTATTTTCTCATGTAGTGTCTGATTAAAAAACGCTTTTAAAGGTTTTCCTTTTTTTCCATTATTATTTCATGTTCAATTATACTGCTTTGGGAATGTGTTTCACTGAAGGATACTTGATATTCCGAATCTCATTTGTGCATATAAGAATTCTCATTCCCAGCAGGGCAAACAGGATAATCCTTTGTGTAGCTTCAGGCTGTTAGTGTCATATACCTGGTCCTAGGTGCTGTGACAGATTATATACGCAGGCTCTAGAGTCGCCCTTTGTGGGTTGAAAACTCTAGCACTGGCTAGCTGTGTGATGTGGGAAAAGTTACTTGTCTTCTCAGGACATTTTTCCCATCTGCCAAATAAGCATAAGAATGATACTTGCCTCAGACTTGTTTTAAGTAGGCAATAAAAGTTAGTATTATACAGTATTGGGATATTTTCTTGTGGTTCTGTATTTTGCCAAGTCAGTCCTTAAAATTCAATGGATTCTTTTAAGAAAAGATATATTTCTCATCAGATTAGATGGCCTATGTGTCGTGGCTGTTATACTATACCAGTTTTCCTGTTTTGTTTTTAAGGTAGGATAGTTGGTCTGACTCTATTTTTATTTTGAATAATAGAAAAGTATTCATATTGACAAATGTTAGGTATCTGTTTACATGTAATACCCTTTTGGATATCAATATGATCCAACAGGAAAGTAGTCATAGATGGTGTTTTAATGAAGACATTCATTCATTCACAAGATTGTGCAGAGAAATATGCTAATACTCAGAGGGATGCAAAGAGAGAAAAATGTCCAGAATCTTACTATCTATAGCAGAAATAAGAACATTAGGCACATTACTACTGAAATTATCTTATAGATGGTAAATAGTAAAGCTATGAGTCATGTGTTAGCAGTAGCACTTGATAAATATTAATTTATTCTAAAATTTAGAAAATCTTATTTCCTCGTGACAGATTAGAGATTTCATAATTCATTTGGGAGACAGAGGTTTTCTTCTCATCTCAGGGGACTAAACTCAATTTAACATGAGGTTTAGAGCTTCAAGTCTGTGCCCTTGACATCATTTGAAGTCAAAATTATCTGGGGTCAGTCTTAAGAATATAAGGGTTGGTCTTGTCTAAATACCCCATCTCATCAACAATTTTTTACCCAGCTTTTGAAGACCTCTCTTTCTTCAGTTCAGCAACAGACTAAGCAGTTAGCTTATATTTAAAAGTCATACTGTATGAAAAATATGTATTTTTAAACACTGGAATCACTTGCATAAGAGCCAGAAACTTATAAAAGGAATTGAGAGAAGGGGTGAGGTGGGTTAAAAGAAAGGCAGAATTAGAACTCCTACTGCACCTTTATTCTCTCACACATTTGAAGGAACAGAATTACTAACAGAATCACTGGCACTATTTTTTTCTCTCTCTCATCCCTCAATTCCTCTCAGCTGTCCTGAGTGGACATTACTCGACTTCGTATGAGTTAAACGTACGTTTGTTGTGCTCCAGCGCTATAAAATAAGGACACGCACACAGAGCATGGAAGAGAGGCACCAAGTGCGGAGGGATTCGTCCAGCCCAGCTGTACTGCCTCAACTTTATAATCCATTTACTTTGCTTTATACACATGCAAGTCTTTATTCCTTGCTAAACATGTCTGTTGGATGAAGTGGTAATTAAGCTCTGAAATGTAAATCGGTTCTTCCCCTTCATCATAACCCCCATGAATTCTAGTACAGGTCAGGAAGAGACCCTAAGTCTAATGGGAGGCCCAGAAATGGCTGGACTAGCCTAGTTCCACTCCGCTGAAGAGAAGCCACTCTTCTTTGGATGAAAATGATTACTTCAGGCATTTCTTAGAACTATGGCAGGGAAAGAGTGAATGACAGAACTATCCTTACCAAATAGTATACTTATTTGTAACATGGGTATGAGATTTCAGTGTGTAGTTTGTCTTAGTCATTTCAATTAATCTTTCTAAAATACCAAGAGAGAGTACGTGGAGCAGCCATCCGTCAGCACTCTCGCCTTGATTTGTTTCTTTTCTGAACTACTTAGGAAACACAAGAAAGAAATGCTGAGATCACTACTGATTTCTAGTCAATACGGTGGAGTAGTAGGACCTTGAGCTTGACTTTCCTCCCAACACAACAAAACCACAACTGACTGCTAAACAACCATAGGAAAAAAAGACTGGAACCTGGCAAAAAAGATCTTCAACTGAAAACATAAAGAGGGAAACACAGCAGGACGGTAGGAGGGGTGTGCTCACGATATAACTGGTCCCCATGCTCCCTACCCCGGTGGGAGACCACAAGCTGTATAATAATTGGGTTACAGAGCCCCTCCTACAGGAGTGAGAGTTCTGAGCCCCACATCAGGCTCCCCAGCCCGGGGTTCTGGCATTGGGAGGAGACCCCAGGACAGCTAGTTTTGAAGGCAAGTGGGGCTTAACTCCAGGAGCCCCATGAGACTGGGGGAAACAGAGACTTCATTCTCTTGGGAAGTGTACACAGAATCTCACGTGTGCCAGGTCCAAGGGCAGAGGCAGTGATTTCATATGAACCTGGGCCAGGCCTGCCTCCTGGTTTTGGAATGACTCCTGGGGACATAGGGGACATAAAAGACGTCAGTAGACATTCTGGGAGAGTTCATCTACATGAGCTTTCCTGGAGGCTGACATCTTGATTGGATCACTAGCACCAAGACCTAGCCCCACCCAGCAGCCTGTAGGGAAGCCTCAGGGGCCAAACAACATACTGGATGGGAACATAGCCCCACCCATCAGCAGACTTCCTGAGCCACAAAGGCCTCTAGACACAGCCCTACCCACCAGAGGTCCAGGACCAAGCTTCACCCAGCAGTGGGTAGGCACCGACTCCTCCTGCCAGGAAACATGCATAAGGCTCTAGTCCAGCCTTATCCACCAGGAGGAAGATTACAGAAATAAGAAAACCACAATCCCAAAGCCTGTGGAAGGAAGCCACAAACACAGGCCAGACTCTACACTGGGATTATCAGGACCCTGGCCCTTGGGTGAAAAGAGAGTGTAATGCTGGGACACATCGGATGTCTCCCACAGAGGCCACTTCTCCAAGGTCGAGAAATGTAACTAATCTACCTAAAAATACAAGTAGAAAGATAGACAATATGAGGCAGCAGAGAAATATCTTCCAGACCAAGGCACAAGATAAAATCCCAGAAAAAGAAATAAGTAATGAGGAGATAGGCAATTTATCTGAGGAAGAGTTTAGAGTAATTATGGCGAAGATGTTTAGAGAACTGAAGAGGAGTATAGATGCACAGACTGAAGTTTTTAGCAAAAAGATGGAAAATATAAAGAATACCCAGAGTTGAAGAATAGAATCACTGAAATGAATAACACACTAGAAGGAACCAAGAATAGACTAAATGAGACAGAAGAATGGATTAGTGAGCTAAAAGACAGATTAGTGGAAATCACTACTGCAGAACAGAAAAAAAGAAGAAAGAATGAAAAGAAATGAGGATAGTTAAAGAGAAATCTAGACTACATAAAAAAAAAATTATATTCACATTATAGAGGTCCCAGAAAGAGAAGAGAGAGAGAAAGGACATGAGAAAAGTTTTGAAGAAATTATAATCATAAACTTGGGAAACAATCACCCAAGTCCAGGAGATGCAGAGAGTTCTACACAGGATCAACCCAAAAAGGAACACACCAAGGCACACAGTAATCAAATTGACAAAAATTAAGGATAAGGAGAAAATATTAAAATCAACAAGAGAAAAGCAACCAACAACATACAAGGGAACTCCCATAAGGTTATCAGATGAGTTTTCAGCAGAAACTCTACAGGCCAGAAGGGAGTGGCACAATATATTTAAAGTGATGAAAGGGAAAAACTTACAACCAAGAATACTCTATCCAGCAAGGCTCTTGTTCAGATTTGATGGAGAAATCAAAAACTTCACAGATAAACAAAACCTAAAAGAATTCAGCACTACTAAACCAGCTTTACAACAAATTCTAAAGGAACTTCTCTAGTCATCAAACCACAAGAAAAGAGGAAAAAAAGACCTACAAATAACAAACCCCAAACAATTAACAAAATAGCAATAAGAACATACATATTGATAATTATCTTAAATAGATTAAACGCTCAAACCAAAATATGTAGACTGGCTGAATGGATACAAAACCAAGATATATATATTATATATACAATATATATATGTGTGTGTGTGTGTATATATATATACAAACACACTGTCTACAAGAGACTCACTTGAGAGCTAGAGACACATGCAGGGGATGGAAAAAGATATTCTATGCAAACAGAAACCAAAAGAAAGCTGGTGTAGCAATGCTTATACCAGACAAAATAGATTTTAAAATAAAGACAAAGAGACAAAGAAAGACAATACATAATGCTTAAGGGATCAATCCAAGAATAGGACAACAATTGTAAATATATATGCACCCCACACAGGAGCATCTCAATATATAAGGCAATTGTTAACAGACCTAAAAGGAGAAATTGACAATAACACAATATTAATGGGGGACTTTAACACTACTTACATCAGTGGACAGATCATCCAGACAGAAAATCAATAAGGAAATACAGGCCCTAAATGACACATTAGACCACATGGACTTAATTGATATTTATAGAGCATTCTATCTGAAAGCAACAGAATACACATTCTTCTCAATTGCATATGGAACATTCTCCAGAATCGATCACATGCTGTCCCACAAAGCTAGCCTCAGTAAATTTAGGAAAACTGAAATCATACCAAGCATCTTTTACTACCATAATGCTACAAGAAAAAAACCCACAAAAACTGCAAACACGTAGAGGCTGAACAATATGCTACTAAACAACCAATGGATCACTGAAGAAATGAAAGAAGAAATCAAAAATACTCTGAGACAAATGCAAAAGAAAACACAACAATCTGCAATGTCTGCGTTGCAGCAAAAGCAGTTCTAAGAGGGATGTTTATAGCGATACAAGTCTACCTCAGGAAATAAGAAAAATCTCAAATAAACAACCTAACTTGTATGGCAAAGGGGACTATATTCAGTATCTTGTAGTAACTTATGGCAGAAAAGAATATGAAAATGAATATATGTATGTTCATGTATGACTGAAGCATTTTGCTGTACACCAGAAATTGACATAACAATGTAAAATGACTATACTTCAATGAAAAAATATATATTAATGGTAAAAGAAAAACCAGCCTAACCTTATGCCTAAGGCAGCTAGAGAAAGAACAAACAAAATCGAAAATTAGTAGAAGAAATCACAAAGATCAGAGCAGAAATAGACTAAAAAATAATAGAAAAGATCAATGAAACTAAGAGTTGGTTCTATCAAAAGATGAACAAAATTGAAAAACCTTTAGTCAGACTCATCAAGAAAAAAAAGGAGAGGGCCCAAATTAATAAAATCAGAAGTGAAAAACTAAGTTACAACTGACACCACAGAAATACAAGGGATTGTAAGAGGCTACTATGAGCAACTATATGCCAACAAAAAAGACAACATAGAAGAAATGGACAATATCTTAGAAAGGTACAATTTGCCAAGACTGAACCAGAAAGAGACAATATGAACAGACCAAATACCAGTACTGAAATGGAATCAGCAATTTAAAAACTCCCAGCAAAAGTCCAGGACCAGATGGCTTTACATGTGAATTCTACCAGACATTTAGAGAAGAGTTAACACCTATCCTTCTGAAACTATTCCAAAAAACTGCAGAGAAAGGAACACTTTCAAACTCATTCTATGAGGCCATCATCACCCTGATACCAAAACCAGACAAAGATACCATAATAAAAGGAAATTACAGGTCAATATCACTTATGAATACAGATGCAAAAATCCTCAAAAAATACTAGCAAATTGACTCCAACAATGCATTAAAAGGATCATACACCATGATCAAGTGGGATTCATCCCAGGAATGAAGGGATTTTTCAATATCCACAAATCAATCAGTGTGATACACCACATTAGCAAATTGAAGAATAAAAACTATATGATCATTTCAATAGATTCAGAGAAAGCTTTTAATAAAATTCAACATCCATTTATGATAAAAACTCTCCAGAAACTAGGCATAGACAGAACATACCTCACCATAATAAAGTCCACATATAACAAACCCAAGGCTAGCATTATACTTAACGGGAAATAGCTGAAAGCATTTCCTCTAAGATCAGAAACAAGACAAGGATGCCCACTCTCGTCACTTTTATTCAGCATAGTTTTGGAAGACCTAGCCATAGCAATCAGAGAAGGAAAGGAAATAAAAGGAATTCAAACTGGAAATGAAGAAGTAAAACTGTCACTATTTGTAGATGACATGATACTATACATAGAAACCTCTAAAGAAGTGACCAGAAAACTACTAGAACTCATCAATAAATTTAGTAAAGTTGCAGGATATGAAGTTAATATACCGAAATCAGTTGCATTTCTATAGCAGAAACAGCAAAAAAAAAAAAAAAAAAAAAAAAAAAAAAAAAAAAAGAAAGAAATTTAGGAAACAATATCATTTACCATAACACCAAAATGATTAAAATACCTAGGAATAAACCTACCCAAGGAGGCAAAAGACCTGTACTCCAAAAACTTTAAGACACTTATGAAAGAAAATGAAGGTTACATAAACAAATGGAAAGATAAACCATGTTCTTGGATGGAAGAACCAATATTGTTAAAATGGCCATATGACCCAAGGCAATGTACAGATTCAGTGCAATCTCTATCAAATTACCAACAATATTTTTCACAGAGCTGAAACAAAAAATGTTAAAATCTGTATGAAAACACAAAAGACCCTGAATAGCCAAAACAATTCTGAAAAAGAAGAATGGAGCAGAGGGAATCATGCTCCCTGACTTCAGACTATACTACAAAGCTGCAGTAATAAAAACAGTATGGTACTGGCACAAAAACAGACACACAGATCAATGAAATAGGAAAGTCCAGAAATAAACCCACACACTTACAGTCAATTAATCTACAACAAAGGAGGCAAGAATATACAATGGAGAAAAGACAGTCTTTTCAATAAGTGGTGCTGGGAAAACCAGACAGCTACGTGTAAAAGACTGAAGTTAGAACATTCTCTAAGACCATATACAAAAATAAACTCAAAATGGATTAAAGACTTAAATGTAAGACCAGATACTATAAAACTCCTAGAGGAAAACATAAGCAGAACACTCTTGGACATAAATCACAGCAATTTTTTTTTTGAACCAGCTAGTAACAGAGTAATGGAAATAAAAGCAAAAATAGACAAATGGGACCTAATTAAACTTAAAAGCTTTTGCACAGCGAAGGATACGATCAACAAACGAAAAGACAACCTACAGAATGGGAGAAAATATTTGCAAATGATGTCACTGACAAGGGACTAATTGCCAAAATATACAAATAGCTCGTACAGCTTAATAGCAAAAACACAAGCAACCCAATCAAAAAATGGGCAGAAGACCAAAATAAACATCTCTTCAAAGAAGACATCCAGATGGCCAATGAGCACATGAAGAGATGCTCAACATCACTAATTGTTAGAGAAATGCAAATCAAGACTACAGTGAGGTATCACCTCATACCAGTCAGAAAGGCCATTATTAAAAAGTCTACAAATGATAAATACTGGAGAGGGTGTGGAGAAAAAGGAACCCTCCTACACTGCTGGTGGGAATGTAAACTGATGCAGCCACTATGGAGGACAGTATGGAGGTTCCTTGAAAAACTAAAAATAGACTTAACATATGATCCAGCAATCCCACTCCTGGCCATATACCCAAAAAAAAATATAATTCAAAAAGACACATGCACCCCTATGTTCATAGCAGCACTATTTACAATAGTCAAGACATGGAAACAACCCAAATGTCCATCAATAGATGACTGGATAAAGAAGAAGTGGTATGTATGTATATATGTGTATGTGTGTGTGTATTATATATAATGGAATACTACTCAGCCATAAAAAAGAATGAAATAATGCCATTTACAGTAACATGGGTGGACCTGGAGATTGACATTCTAAGTGAAGTAAGCCAGAAAGAAGAAGAAAAATACCGTATGATATTGCTTATTTGTGGACTCTAAAATAAAAAAGGACACAAATGAACTACTTATTTGTAGCTTAGATGACTGATTTCTTGAATATGCTGTAAGCACATTTGACTGTCCTTTATGATTGGATTATTGCATTTTGTTGATTCTTATTTTGTGGTTGGATGTATTCCTTTGTTAACTATGTAAGTTTAAAAAAATAAGGCTCTAAACTGTTCTTAGAAACAATGAATAGGACACACATGTAAATTTTTAAAATAATAAAAAAAGAAAGAAATGATGATATGTAATAACCATAATTTATGTTCCACTACATTCTTTAACTAGTTTCATTCAGTTATTATAAATGGCATCTGAAAAGTTCATGTTCAGTTTGCAAATTCAGGTGATGAGTAAATGGATGTTTCCCATACAATTCTTTCAACTTTTGTGTTTAAATTTTCATTATAAAATACTGAGCAGAAAAGTCTTTAGAGCTTAGGCTTTTGAAAATAGGTCTTTTCATATATTTCATTCTGTAGTCATTTATAGTTTACTTACTAAATTCACTTGGATACATGCTATGGCCAAACCTGAATTCAACATGATATCTATGTTTAAGGATTATATCAGTTATCTATTGCCACAAGAATGCAGAATAACCAACTTGTTGGCATGCAACCAGAGGCATTTATTTTCACACTCATGGATATGCAAGTTGACTGCAAATTGGGTGATCTTGCCTTCAAATGGAAAGTTCTGCTGGGTATGGTTCCTTGCTCCATTTTACTCAATGTAAGTTCACTCTGAGATCCAGTCTCTTCTCATTATAACGGCAGAATTGCAAGAAGGTAAACCCTACCAAAGAAGTAGATTTCATGCCTTTGTTAACATCACTTCTGCTAAAACATTTTGGCCAACACAAGTCACATGGTTGAGCCCAAAGTCAAAGGGAGGGAGAGTAAACTCTGTCTCTGGTGGGAGGAATTACAAAGTCACATGAGAAAAGATACGATACAAGGAGGAAAGCATTGGGATCAAACTTCAGTCTACCCCAAGAGGATTGGAGTTTTCTTGACAAAGCAGACAAAATATTGCACGGCTGGCAATAAGATAGTCATCTTAAACACAGTGATGATAAATTGCTCCAATTGCTCAAAGGATAAACAAATATTATTGAGTTATTATCTGTGGGTCCATAGTCCACATTCAGTGATTCTAGCCTTAGATCATTTGAGGGCTCACAGGTTAGTCCACCTTATAATCAGACTATGTTATAACAAAGAATAAAAGCAATTCAAGAAGCCCTTGCTATTATTTCTAAGATTCTTTTCTGGACCTATGCAAACAGTGATAATCAGTGTCTACCTCGTTTCTCTCAATGAAGTCTCAAAGTAGTGAAATATCAGGACATTTTGATTTTTATATCAAGTACTTCTTTAGCAGTATATCTATGAGTGTTAAATTACAGACTTGATTTAATTTGTGAAAATTTTTAGGAATAAACCAAATTTTCCTTGTGCTTTAATGAAAAGTTTACATCTATTTAAAATTAAACCCTTGTTGTACAGATCAACATAGAAGGAAATCAACCATAGCATTTTATAATTAAAGATAATGTAGGGGTTTAAGACCCTTATTTCTTGCAGAACTTAAAAAATCTATTAATTTCCCATTAGTTGCAGCATAATGGCCCAACTCCTTAAATGAAAAAGAAAATAAACTTCTTGAACCAAACTTTGATAGAGACCCAGCATGTGTTATTAATTTAAACTGTTTTTCTCAATAATTTGATTGTATTTTATGATATACCCAATTCACTGGATTGGAAATGTAGAAAATGTTTCATTTGGTTCCTGAGGGATAATGAAGGTCATAAAATGTCCACTAAGATGAATAAAATGCTACTAAGATAAAGTATATAAATAAGTCACCAACTAAAGTCAATCTCTTCATATACTTCTAGAGAAAAAAGTATGTATATATAGATCTCTCTATATATATATTAGAATGCTTGAAATTTGCAATGATTGATTGTATTTACTTATATAACTGTCCCTAAGTCATATATTGATCAACGTATTCTATGTTGTTATGTTTGAATGTAAATTCATATATATTTTTCTATATAAACATACATAATATATATTTTCTATCTTTAAAGCAAATTTAAAAGCAAAAGGAGTTATAACTATATGCCAATAAGAATGCATAAAGCTAAAATGCTTGACAATTTCAAGGACTGTTGAGGCTGTAGAGTAACTGGAACTTTCATATCCTGTTGGACAGAGTTTATACTGGTACAGTTTCTTTGGAAGCCTCCTTGACATTATATTATAAATCTGAACATGTGTATACTCTATGACGAAGGAATTCAACTCCTAAGTATGTAACACAAAGTAATGCATTTATGTACATGCATCAGAAGATACACACAAAGGTGTTCAGAGCAGTATTATTCATATGATCTCTAAACTGGAAGCAATCTAAGTGCACATCAACTCTAGAAAGAATAAACAAATTGAGGAAAACCCACAACTGAACATTATACGGCAACAAGAAGGATTAAAATAACTGCCATACACCCGAATGTCAATGAGCATCAACATAATTTTTAGCAGAAGACGACAGGCCAAAGGGTACACACCATATAATTGCATTTCCATAACGTTCAAGACAAAGCAATACGAATATAAGGTGTTAGAAATCAGGATGGTTGCTTTCATGGTGCCACTTAGTGGAAATGAGCTGGAGTGGGACCTCAAAGGTGTTGGTAACGTACTTTTTGATCAGGGTGGTGGTTATATGAAGGTGTTTATTCAGTGAAAATGTATCACACTGTACAATCTAGATTTGGGTACTTTTCTGCATGTTATATTTTTAAAAGCTTATTGAAGTATAATTGATGTACAAATTGCACATACTTAATTTGTACAATTTGATGAGTCTGGATATAGGCAAGCAAACTATCACCACAATCAAGGTCATAGACATATCCAACACCTCCCAGAGTGTCCTTGTGTCCTTTTGTTTTTTGAATGTTGTATTTTTGTAAAACGTTTACTTAAAAAAAAAGCACATCTGATTTCTCAGTATGATGACTTCCTGCCACCCTTATTTTTCAGTTTCTGAAACAGCTGCTTAATGATACTGATACATTCTTAGAACTTCCCATTATTTTTCATACTTCAAATAATGGAGGAATTATTGTAATTTTTTCAGGTCCCTCATCCTGTTCACTATTAATTCCTTTTGTGGGGATCAGACAGGAGACCTTCGAAAATTTATAGAACCTCTCTTCATTCCTGTATCCGCTAAAAGAAACTTTGCATTACAAACCTTGATTATTGATTCTCTTCATGACATTTAAAATGATGTATTTCATAGGACCTTTGTCTGCTGCCACCTTTCTGCCCAAAGTAATTTATAGCAGCCATGGAAATTCTGAAATTAGATTGGAGACCTTCTGTCCCAAACCACATGCTTCTGGAAACAGAGGGAATTCTGAATAATGTGAGGTTATTCCTAATCCCGGCAATAACACCTAAGAATAACAAAAGGCTTAACAGGTTGATCTATTAAGTCCATTTTTCAAATCAAAGGTGAAGTTTTTTTTTTTTTCTTTTCCTTGAGAAATCAAGGTTAGGTCTGTGTCCAGGTATGCATTAAGCAATGAATATCAGTTCCTAGGAAAGGAAGGCCTCCTAAGGTAAGCACAGGGCATACTCACTCAATTGGAAAGCCCTTTAACAAAGGAACTGCTTTCTCATGAGCAGTATTAAAGCAACCTTCCATTACTAAGGCATGTTAAACTACCTCTTGGGTATTTTGCCAAATTTTTAAGCTGCATTATAGGCTTTTTGTATAAAACGTGTTTTTCTCTGAAATAGCTCAAACACTCTTCTCTCCCTCACTTTTTTTCCCGATTCCTTACAGACATCATCAAAGTTACCCAACTTCAAACACTACTTTCTTCCATAGCACTCATGAAGTTTCACACAGGGAGCTATTGACAAGCAAGACATCTGATGATGGGGCAGAGTTCTTTTGTGACTAGAAGCGGTAAAACCCCTGTAAAATACAGAAGACTTGTCAAAATTGTTCTTTTTTGTCTTATACTAAAATATAGCTTGTAGAATAAAGACTTTTCACAACTAGAAAAAGATAAGCAGCATGACTGAGGCGCACAGCAAACTTAATCATGAATTCCAGGAAATTCCCTCAAGTGTTACTGTTGGATTCAGTGGCTGGAAGTGGCCAGATGTGCTGTGTAAGGTGATGCATTCAATTGCTACTCATGCCCTATAAATCTGCTGTAGCTTTCTCCCTGGTCATAGAGGGTAACCCAACTGGAGACCACACCGCCCAGCCTCCTTTGCAGCTACGTATGGTTGCTCAACTACGTTCTTGCTAATAAGATATGAGCACAAGCAATTTTTGCTTGATCTGGATTTCCTCTACTTCCTCTTCACACAAGCTGGAAGCCAAATGAGGCAGGGGACAGCTACAACCATGCAGAGGATGGCTGTATAGAGGGGATGGCAAAGCACCAACAGTACCTTTACCACTGAATATCTAGATGGCGTTAAGCTACACATCCAGTCTGGTTGTCACACTTCCATGAGAAAGAAATACACTTCCATCCACTTTTAGTCATTGTATGTTTTTATCTCTGATATAGAAGCTAGTATTCACCAGATTGGAGTGTGGGGTTGTTCCTGATTAGCAATTTTTAGTATGCTTTCAGCTTATTAAAAGAATATGGAACAAATATTTGATGATTTTCCTGATAAAAAAAATTTTATATTTCCACAGGATATTTCTTTTATCAGGACCTTTCTCCACATATGATAGTCGCAACAATCCTGTGGTGGCAGTTAAGATGATTCATTATCCCTCTTCTACAAATAAGGAAAGAAGTTCATTGGCAATTGGACCTTGATATTTTCAGATTATCTCAGGAAACTGCACAAGTTCAGAGGCAGTATAGATTGACGACTATATATTAAAGTCAATCCACAATAGTATATTGAATGAAAACCCACAGTTTTAATAAGGTGCCTCACTCTTTTGGAGAACTTAATAAACATGGCTTTTCTAGTGCATTCATTTAACAACTACTTTATCTCAGTAATACAATACAAGTGCATTCTCATATTAAATGTTTGAAATATCAAGAAATCTCATATTAACTGTCTGTCTTTTTCTATTTATAAATGTAGCAAATTTGGAAAATATAGAGATGTTAAAAATTACTCACAGGCCCAAATACTCCAAATTAAACACTACTGATCTTCATGGAAATTATTCTAGGTTTATAAAAAATATGTTTTCATTAATTTTTAAATATTATACTTGCTTACTGTAAAATTAACATAGGAAAGAAAAATCTGAAAATTATGTATAACTCCAAGACTCAGGGTTAACTACTGTTAATATATGTGTATACTTTTTGCATACATAAAAAATACTGTTTTAAACATTTTCATTTAATGATAATGGCTGACATTCATGATCCCTATAAATCCTTTACCATATATAACATTCAGAAGCCTGTGAGATAAGTGTTATAATTATCACCATCTTTACATAACAAGCAACTGAGACTTGGGTACGTTAAACAACGTATGCCTTGTAAGGAAGGTATCAAAGGAGTAAGTGGTGTCACAGGTTGCATGTATTCAAAACCTGCACTCCAAACATTTTGCTATGCTATTTGAATATCAAGAAGCACGAGGCGGCAAATGTATTCCATCCTATGCATGCACCACAGCTGTCCCAATCAATTTTTCACTCTTGGGTATGTAAGTTGTTTCCTAATATTAACAGCATGTATTTGCTGTTAAATCTTTATACATGAACATATCTATAATGATTTTTTGGAGTAATTTTATAAAAGTAGAGTTGCTGTTCAGGGCATGTTTTAAGGATTTTGAATATATTGACACTTGGAAATCTAGGTAGGAACAATGTATGGGGACAACCAAATATTCTTTGTGGAGACAACACTCGGTATTGACATTTTTTAAACATATTTGGCAATTTAAGAAATGGTTTATTATTTTTAAATATGAATTTTTACAACTACTGAGGTATGGTGTTTAAAATATACTTACTGATGATTTCTGCTTTATTCCTACTGATTTGCACATCTATGCCTTTTAATTAATTTTCTACTTCATGTTCATACTTCAAACCCTTGTCATACATTAAAGACATTAACACATCGTATGACAGAAATACTGCAAATATTTCTGATCACACTGCCAATAACCTTCAGCTCCTTTGCTGGTGTATTTTCAAATGTACACATTTTTATGTATCTGTCATCAAATGTATGAAGTAAATTCATTTGTTGTTTTGGCCTTTGAAATCATCTATCTCACCAGTAGCTTTGATGACTAAATCTGCAGTTTTAATACCTTTGGTGTGTTATACTTAACACACAATAAAAATTACATATTTAAATTATAAAGTTTGAATGAGTTTTGATGTAAGTATATATACCTTTGAAGCCATCACCATAAATAAGGTAATCAGCATCACCTCCAAAAATTACTTAATGTTCCTTTATTCTTCCTTTTAAACCTCACTTCCCAGGCAAGTACTGAAAAGGCAGATTAGTCTGCCTTTTCTAGAACTTTTATATAAATGGAATCAGAGTACATACTCTTTTTTGGTCTGTCTTTTCTAACTCGTCATAATTATTTTGAGAGCCATCAATGTGTCTGCATGCTCACTGCTTTTCATTGCAAAGTAGTATTCCATTAACTGGTATGCCACATTCTGTTTATTCATTCAGCTGTTAGTGGAGATTTGCATTGTCTCCAGTCTGAAGGTGGTACAAATAAAGCTGTCATGAACATTCATGTCTAAGTCTTTGCACATATATTCACTTTCTCTTCTAGAAGTGGAATGGCTGGATTATATGGTATGTGTATTTTTAACTTTCTAAAAAATTTCAAATCTGTTTTCCAAAGTGGTTGTAGTATGTTACATTCCTATCAGCAGTGAACTCAAGTCCCACTAGTTCCATATCCTTGCCAATACTTGGTATGGTCAGACTTTTAAATTTTAGAAATTCTAATACATGTTTAGTGATACCTCATAGTAGTTTTTATGTTCATTTCCCTAATGATTAATGATTAACACAACTATATATCTTTACCATTATTTATCTTCTTTGGATGAGTGGCTGTTTACTCTTTTGTCCATTTTGTTTTCATTGGGTTGTTGTTTTCCTTTAGGTTTCGAGTATGCATATTTGTGTGTATGTGTACATATAAGTATACATTCTTTTATATATACCATGGATAAAACTCATTTTTCAGAATTATGGCTTCTATTTTCATCCTCTAAACAATGTCTTTCAAAGAGCAGAAGTTCTTAATTTTGATGAAGTACAATTTTTTTTTTCATTATGTTTTGGTGTTATAAGAAATCTTTGATAACACCTGGCAATTAAGATTTTCTTCTATGTTTTCTTCTGTAAGTTTCATAATTTGGAGTTTACATTTATATTGAAGGTCCATCTTGAATGAATTTTCATATGTGGTCCTAGGTATAGGTGGGTGTTCGCTCTCTTTTTTTGCATATGGAATTGTTCAAGTATAATAGAAAATCAACTGACCATATATGTTGTCAATGCAACAGTTTTTCTAAATGATTCTAAAATTCAGTTGCATTTTGTCCAAAATGGGAGTAGGAAAGTTTTAATCAAAGTAGTCACAAAATGTAACAAAGAACTTCAGTTATAAACTGCAATTATTAAAAACAAAGTTTATAAAAAGGAAATTATTAAAATGACACCTAAATCTCAGGCAACAAAAGCAGAAGTAAGTGGTACCACATCAAAGTAAAAAGTTTTTACACAGCAAAGGAAACAATCAATAAAATGAAAAGGCAATCTATAAATTAAGAGAAAATATTTATAAACCATATATATGATAAGGGGTTAATATCCAAAATATATTAGAAACTCCTGTTAGTCAATAACAAAACACAAAGAACCTGGCTTAAAAAATAGGCAGTATACCTAAACACTCATTTTTCCAAAGAAGACATAAAACTGACCAACAGGCACATGAAAAGATGCTTGACATCACTAATCATCAGAGAAATGCAAATCAAAACCACAACGAGATCTCATCTCAGACTTAATAGGATGGATGTTACCAAAAAGACAAGGGATAACAAATATTGGTGAGGATGTGGGGAAAAGAGAACCCTTATACACTATTGGTAGGAATGTAAATTGGTACAGCTATTGTGGAAAACAGGATGGAGATTCCTCCAAAAAACTAAAAATAGAACTACCATATAACCCAGTAATCTTACTCCTGGTATATCCCCAAAGGAATGAAATCAGTACCTTGAAGAGATACCTGCACTCCCATGTTCACTGCAGCATTATTCACAATAGCCAAGATATAAAAACAACCTGAGTATCCATCAGTGGAAGAATGCATAAAGATGTTGTGTGTGCGAGCATGTGTGACTGTGTGTGTGTGTGTGTGTACACACAACAGAATATTATTCAGCCTTAAAAAAAGGAGATCCTGCCTTCGGCAACAAGATGGACGAACATGGAAGACATTATATTAAGTAAAATAAGCCCAACACAGAAAGAAAACAAACTGTATGATCTCACTGATATGTGGAATCTAAAAAGTACAACACATAGAAGCAGAGAGTAGAACGATGGTTACCAGGAGTAGGGAGGTGGGAGAAATGGGGAGATGTTGGTCAAGGGTACAAAGTTGCAGTTACACAGGATAAAAAGTCTAGAGATACAATGTACAGCATGATGACTATACCTACTAATATTGTATTGAAGACCGGAAACTTTTTAAATCGTAGATTTCAGGTACTCTTATCACACACACTAATGTAACGAAGTGAGGAGATGCTATGTTTACTAGCATGAGTGTAGTAATCATTTCACTATGTATATCAAATTATCATGTTGTACACCTTAAATATATACAGTTTTTCTTAAGTAGACGAAAACAGAAGAAATTAAACTATGATAATTTTAAAGGAGTATATTATCTCATTTTGAAATTTTTAAATTATGCCTAGAAATTTGGTTGTGAGGGAAAAGTATTTTGATGGAGCTCATATTTTTAATTGGAAAATTTTCTACTTTGTCCTGAAAAGGAGAGAAGCTGAAAGAACATGATTGTGCAGCATTTCAATCCACTGAAATATTTTAAAACCATCATACACAGAAGCAACTTACTTGTTAAGTTTTGCCTAGGTAAAATATTTGTCCAGTAAAGTTATCTGTGAAAAAATAAAATGTTTGAAACAGTCACACCTTTCAATATGAAAAAATAAGCCTGAGAATGTCCTCTATTTAGCAAGATTGGCTGGAATTGACCAGGCACCTTGGCACTTGTGCAGAGATACTTTCCTCAACTAAAATTATTCAAGTCTATAGAGAGGAGGCACTGGACGTTGTCAACACCCTAAAATGTATTAGTCACAGAATGCAACTTGGCAGAAGTTGCAAATAATTTTTTGAAAAAAATGAAAAGCAAGACAACATTGGAAACATATTCTTTAGAGAAATACTAATGATACGTCATTAGAAACATATATAGTAAAAAACCTGATAAAAGTACGAAGATATGAACCAGAATAATCATTTCAACTATGTTAAGTCTTATGTTCAGAATATGTAAAATAGATACACAAGATTATACTGTAGAGCATAGGGAAATATATACAAGATCTTGTGGTAGCTCACAGCAAAAAAGAATGCAACAATGAATATATGTATGTTCATGTATAACTGAAAAATTGTGCTCTACACTGGAATTTGACACAACACTGTAAACTAACTATAACTCAATTAAAAAAGACTATTAAAAAAAGAATATGAATAAAGGGATGGTTTGCTTTAAAGTGTGCAGGTATATGATTTTTTTAGAAATTATTTTGGAAAATAACTTTTGAAAAGAACTGTTTTTAGGTTCATGAACACAAATCAAATATTTTTAAATTTATATCTTTTGTTATTTTAGCATCCCCTTTGAATTTATCATCTTCCCAGTTAAGACAATAAATTATACTGCCACCCTGCCCATAAACATCTCTCTCTATCTAAGTGATGTATGCTCCTCTACTAGCTCAGTCACTATCCTTTTATGGTATCTTTTTGTTTTTTTAACTGTAAGGCAGACTTTATTCAGGATTATTGCAATAGGTGTAGGTGTTAACTCTCACAATAGGGTAGAGAGACTGGGCTCAACTCCAAACACATAAGGAATTGCGGGGATTTATCACCAAGGAGCAGGCTAGGAGGGTATGATATCTTTTAACATTTCAATTAATAAGGCAAATCACCAAAGACACACTTTCTATATAAAATAATAAAAGGAGAAAAGGATAAAATAGTTCATATTAATAAATAAAATGTATAACAACCATAGTTTTCCTTTCTACAACTAGTCATGCACTTGTATACAATATTTATCAGTTCCTTCTCCCGTTGCACATTTGATGTTCCCTTTACCTCCAGGTAAAACTTCAAATGGTCACAGTGCTTTCCCTGGTAGGATGACTCAAAACTTCATTTCTGAAGTTTCTGAGCCTAGTGATCCCGCCCCTAAGCTTACTTTGATGTATTCTGCTATTAATTTTTACCATTAGAATTATTGAAGGTACCTTTCTGTCTTTGATTTCATCAGGTAGATTACTGTCCCAGTATCAGTGAAGGACTCAGTTCCTAGTTCTAAAACTAACCCTCACCTCACTCCTGGAAGTGCAGTTCCAGTCCTATTCAACCTCCGGTCCTTTCCTCCATTGTAGATGGTCCCTTAACCTTGGCTCCACCAATTTCTAGCTCCCTCAGCTTAACCGTATTTCTCTGCCAGTATTTTTTCCAGCCTGGGTCATGGTTAAGCCCTTTTAGATTATTAAAATTAAGAGCAGTTTTAGTTCTTCAGAATACACTGACATGCCAAACACATTTCTCTTCCTCCTTTATGAATGATGAAAAAAGTATGTTCAATTTTCAGTTAGAAGTGGATGTATTACTAAATTTACTAATATTTAGTTTGTGGAAGGAACTTACATTCCATAATATAATTTACTACTTGCTATTTGTCTTATATGAATTCCCAGGGAAAATCATTTTTATTCTCTATTCATTTATACCTACCCCCATCAAAAGGTTGTATTTTTAAATCTGTAACCAAGAGAAATGCATCTTAAAATAAACAAAGTTCAATCTTGTAAGATATGAGTTTTTTAATGAAAATTCATTACATTGAAATGGCTTTTTAACAACAAAAAACTATTGCTCCAAATTTAAATTGCAGTTGTGAAGAATTTTACAGTATCAATTAAGAATAATTGAGCCTATGAAAAGGAAAAAATTTATCATTGGCTAGCTTCCTCTTTTTCTATACCTGAGAAGCATCATTTCAAGAAAAAACTAAAACATTTTTTGGGGGGGCGGAATCATTAGTTTTCTCTTTGCCTTATAGTACACTCCAGGTTTAATTTTTGTTTCCATTTGTAAAGCGACAACAAAACAAAACCTATAATAGCGACAGAAGCAAACAACAAAAGACTGAAGTTGAAAGAACAATCTGTTCTTCCATTATAGGTTTACTAGCTGTATCTTGTCACAATAATAATCTTTTAAATTTATGTACCGCTTTATGGTTTACGAAGTACTTTTACATGCTGTAATCTCACATTTGATGCTCAAATAACTCCAAGATGTCTACTGTGGGTAATTCTTCCTAGAAGAGAGATATGCTGACTTACATATATTTTTTCCATCTCTCTTCAAGACCAACAATATACACAAGTAAGATTATTGACAATGCCCCAAGATTGACCCTGGAAAGTGTTAAACCCATAAGGCTCAATCTCATTAACATCATGACTGACCACCAACTATTGTTACCCAATTCGTTCAATGTTGTTCTTCCAAAAATGTTATAAAAACACTATTGAGCTGAATGAATGTGTAACTTAACAATCAAAATCACACAGAATTCAACTACCCCAATTAAAATGCTTTCAAGTAAATCTAAGACTTTTGCAATACTTATGTTAGCTACAATTCTCAACAGAAATATAAAGGGATGTCAAGAAAGAACTTGTAGGGCATGAACTCTCTAAAGAGCTACACTAAAATCAAAGATTTATTACTCTGTGTCACTGGGCAAAAAAATTTGAAGATAGTATTTAGCTTTGTAGCTTAGAATGAAGATCTTTTCTATAGGCTATGTTTTAGTGGCTTAGATAGCCTTTGACAGCTGTCTTTTTCAGTTTTTTGTGTGCCCTGGTGTAGAATCTTTAGAAAATTCAGAATTATCTAAATGCTTCATATAGAGCTTTGGCTTTAGCATTTTTAGACATTTGGAATTGGATCTACAGGGCTTGCTTGAATATACTATACAATCAAAATAATTTTGGCTGAAAGCAAGGTCAAATGTCAATACATTTAGCCAAAATCATGCTAAAAAAATATTACATAGCCCTGGGTATTTTGTCCATTGGTAATTTTGGTGTAGCCTAGGTCCATTTTATCACCCTTAATATTTTATAGATATATTTTACTTCGTAGACTTTTTCAGGTTTATTATACTACCTGTTTCCTTTCTTTATAATTCATTGTCAGTTATTCCAGCTTTGTTCTTTATGTGCAACCTAAGAGAATCAGTTGAAATTATGGAAGTGTTTAACAACTGCATAGACAAAGGTGCTTTGCATATTTCTATTTTTGTAGTGTTACTATCTCTATAGTAGGCTGAAATATGAAATTATTGTTTTTATAGGTCTGCGTGATTGAATAGCAGTAGTGTCACATGGTTTAAATATATATGTAATATATATATACATATATACAATTTGGAAATTTATACATTAGACGTTGATAATGGTTACCTTTGGAAAAATTAGATGTTAGTCATTTGGGGTTTTCTTTTATATATTTGTATATTTTATTTTAAAGAATGAGCAGCCTTGATTTGTAATAGGGGCAAAAGTATCAGACAACACTATATAACAACAAAATGAGTGATTCTAAAAAAAAAAAAATGTGATGTGAGGTATATATTTTTAAATCTCTCACTGAATTGATGGCTCCAACAATTTATTACCTATTTTATGTTGATTTCTAATAGATATCTCAAACAACATATCTAAACCTAAACTTACTTTCTCCAACCTCAGGCCCTCTCACCAAATGGTCTTCCCTTTGTCAGTAAGAGGCAATTCCATCTTTAATTTCCTTGGGCCTAAAATCTTTCTGTTTATCTTGGACTCCTTCTTTTCTCACTGCCCACATTCAGTCCAACAGGAAATATCATTACTTCCACTCCTACCACCCTGGTTCATGACAACATCACATCTCATCAGGTTTATTGCAAATTGTCTCCGAAATGGTCTCTTTGCTTCAATTCCTGGTATTCAGAGTGATCCTTTTAAAATATCAGTCACATTATGTCACCTCTCTTCTCAAAACCTCTAAGAACTTCTCATCTCATCTGAAATAAAATCTATACCCCTCACTACAATTGACATGGTCCCTGGCGATCTCGTCCCTGGCCCTGCCCCTTCTCTACCCCTCCCATTATACCACCTTCCTTTCTTTACCCCAGGTTACTATAATTGCTGTAATGGAAGACTTTTTCCTCAGATAGCAGTATCAATCACTTCATTCATGTCTCTGTTTAAACATCACTACATCAGAGGACTTCCTTGACCATCGTAATTAAAATAGCTAGATAGACAGACAGTTAGATATACATATAGATAGATATAGATATGGCTATAGATGCAGATATGGATATAATGGTATGTCTTAATCCACACACTACCATCATTAGATTATGAATTCTACAAGCAAAAGTCTTTGGTTTTTGTCTTTGTTGACTACTGTTACCTATATGCTTAAAACAGCTCTTGGGATATAAGAGCATCAAAAAAAAGTTGACTGAATGAATTAGTACAACCATTATACTGTACATGGGAAGGGCAGGGGAGGTTTTTAAAAGAACAGAACAGAACCAGCACAATCCACCACTACTTGGTTTTCCCATTCAGGGAATCCAGGAGGAATAAATTAAATGCCTGAACTCACTTTAGAAGCTAGAATGACAAGTAGCCACTGTGAATCCTTTCTGTGTCTCCGAATTTGAGTCATCCAGTTGAGAGATGACTAGCAACCAAGTCGCAGCACAGGCAAAGGAACTGAAATGAGGACGATGGGTAGAGGAGACTGAGAAATAATTTAAAGAACCAGATAACAGATCAGCTGTGGAGGGTGAGGGAAAGAAGGGAAGAGGACTAAACTTTCTAGTCTTGGAAACTGCGGCAAAAGGGATAAAATTCTGTTCCTACCTTCATCCGGGAACTCCTACTTCTTCTTCACCAAAATATTGCCTTGGCATCAAAATTAGTGATTCTCCAAACAAAACAGCATTATCTGGAAGAAATAACAGTAACAATGTAAAAACACAATGGCAAGTGTGGTGACTGAGATGACTATAACATAAGACAGTGACAAGGAAAAAAAAAAACTAAACCACACTCTTAAAGATAAGGCAATAGCTCAAGAATGAATATGATGGCATTTAAAATTCTAACCACTGAGCACTTTTTAGCTGGGAGACTTTGTTCAAAAAAGTGTTGCTACTTTTCAGCTGGCATTTCCTCCTTTTTGGATCTACTAAGATAATTAGTTGTTTATGTGCTAATAGACCTACATGCTGTGAAATGAAATAAAACACTGATGGAGCCCTGTGGACTTGAACTAGTCTGCTTAACATTCAAAGGCAATGATTTAAGATTTAAATTACTAATTAATAATTTAACCTAAGTCTTCTTGTATCACTAAATAATATATTCACATGCAACACAGTGAGGGAATTGCATAGACCAATGGTTCTCAAACTTTAGCATTTATCAGAATCACCTGGACAGGGGGATGGGGCTTGTTAAAGCACAGATTATGGGGACGCTGCTCCAAGATTCTGATTCAGTAGATTTGGAACGGGGCTCGATAATTTGCATTTCTAACAAGATCTTGAATAATGGCGATGCTGCTTATCTGAGGACCAGACTTTGAGAATCACTACCACAGAGTAATATTTCTCTGCTCCCAGAAAAACTGTTCTTTAAAATATTAAAATTTAAATCCAGATGTAGAGTAATAGCTATGAGAGTGGTATATTCCTTTATCCTTGTCATTGCCAGGAGGGCAATTTCACACTCTCCTGAACCTCTAAGAGATGTAATTCTTGGATGAAGTGTTAATTAACCAAATCACTATTGAGACAGAGAAAATAGGAAAAGGAGAAACAAAGAAATGCAGTTTCTAGGTCTGTATCCTGGAAATGTAGTGCTGGCTTTTATGAAAGGAGTATTTTTAGACACCCAACTAAACTCTTACTCTCCACATCTCTTGTCAGCTGCTAAAATGGTCGGGTCAGGCTTGATGGTTTAGCCTTAGGGAGTGAGGCTAAGAGGATAGAAAAACTATCTGCAGGCAATTTCTCCAACTCTTTATGTTAATCATGAGCTTCTTTCCCTCGTACTTAAATATAATTTCAAATTCAACAGGAATTTTTCTATATTGAGGATTTAAAGTATACATATTTAAAAAGAAGTAAATCTCAGAATCTATGACATCTTTGTGTAATTCGCCACTCCATTTCATAATGTGAAAGATTTTTGCTGTCCGAGATATTTGGTTCATGCTAATTGCTTTAGAATGTGATATTTTTACATCAACCTATTAAAGATTATTTTCCACTAAAATATTTCCTGTAATATATCTGTGAACACCATCTCTGCAAATGAAATAAAAACACAAACCAAAAAGTCCTCTACTCCAAATAAACTTTTTGATGATGAAACTTTCAGGGGTCCTGCATCAACCAGTAATACCGCCTGACACATAGTAAGCATTTTATAACCTTGCTCAGTGACCGACATCATGGTTCAAATGAGTTGATCACATATTAACAACTATTGATGCTATTCTTACACATTTTGGCTTTCCAGAAGAACTGAGTGAATTAAAACAAGGTTTGTATTTGGAAAATGGCTGCATGAAATGGTCAAGTAATTGGTGAGCATAACAGCAGAGCATGAATTTCAGTGGCACAGGTGATCTTTACATATGTGGAAACAGAATATGAGATTAGTCTATTCATAAAATTATACTGGTCAACATCCTTGCTAATGTTTTTTCTGAGATATATTTCTATACTTTTAATTTAGCAGGTTAGAATTTGCTAGAATGCAACATTATAATGATCAGTGAATATTTTCCTCTCCTGCCTTTGGACTTGGCCTGTCCCTTACAGAATTTTTCCCTTATTAATTGTAGGGGGAGAAAAAGCTTTCCTCAACTCTTAGGGTCCTTGGCTGGGCCTGAAAATTAAACTAACAAAGACAAATTAACAGGACAAAGGCATACAAATTTTACTGAATGAAGACTAGAAGAAATGACCAGGGCAGGAAGCTTTTATGCCTTTTAGACAAAGAATAAATTTGTGAAGAATTGACAAGACACAGGCATTTGGAATAGGGATAGTAAATGGTGAGGAAGTAATGAGGAAGGTAAGAGTTCATCTACCAACATTTCTTTATACAGATTTCTGGGCCCCCCAGTTCCCTGACTCTGGTGATAAGAATGTCTTCCTTCCTCCTGGTAGAAGGACAGGACCTTTCTGAAAGGAGTTTTATGACCCATTTCAGGGAAGAAGGGTGAGAGATGTGAAGTCACAGTGATGTTCCCCTTTCTGCCATTTTTAAAATCCTGCTCAGCTTAAGATTTTCAGCATGCCAAGGTGTCAAATTTGGGAGTAGAATGTCCTCAACTCCATCACAATACTTCACTGGCATTTCCCGTTTGTGGGGTTGGCCAGGGGACTGCATACTGAAGTCAAACTTCATAAATTTTCTTAGAACTGTGACTAGGTGAAGGAGAAGAGAAAAAGATGGAGAGTACTCTAAGCAGTTTTGTGCTTCTACTAAGTGACCATTAGAGCTGCTTTAAAATTACTATTATTTTGAGTGGGGGAGGGTATAGTTCAGTGGTAGGGTGTGTGCCTAGCATGCACAAAGCCCTGAGTTCAATCACCAGTACCTCCACCAAAAAATAAATAAATAAAAACCTTATTACCTCCCCCCCACAAAAATAAATAATAAATGAATAAATAATTTTTAAAATAAAATTACTATTATTTTAAGACTCCAAAGGCAGGTTCCCACTGTAAGTCTATGACACGAAAAAAGGTGTAAGCTGAAGACCACAGGGAAAACCTATCTTTAAAAATATAATCAAAGTGCATATTGTACTTTTTGTGGTGAAAGTATAAATTGGGCTAAATGAGTGCAAATATTAAAAAACTGGAAATCTATGACAAACTGGGGTAAGATACGTCAATAAAATTACTTTGAAAGTCTAAGGAAAAGCATGAAATGTTTGCGATGCAGATAGCAAGATTTAAAAGCATGTGAATGACCAAGACATGGCATGAAAGTACTGTATAATTTAGGTTGTTTGGGAAACCTATTAATATTAACTCATAACTAAACTGATTTGTTTAGTCACAGTGAAATTTTCACGTTATATTTAATCTGGATAATTAGTGTGGTATCAGCCTTGATATTGGAGTTCACCTAAATTGTGTATGTAAAGTTACAGAATGTAATTATATTTGTCAAAAAGGTTGTTTAATTTTCAGCGGGATTCGCTTTGAATTTTATTTTTTTCCCATTTACCATAGGACTATCATAAAGTCTACTCTATAGACTTCAAGCTGTTCGCTCCTTCCTGATTGGAAAACCACGAACAGGGATGCTTATTCACATTCACTGCCTTGCATTTCAGAAGTTTAGTACTCTGTGGACTTTGTCCAAAGATAGCTGTATGAATAAAAGTGGAAAAAAAAACTCTTATCAACCGATCAAACCAGAAATTATTTCTTGTTAAACTATGTTTTCAGGAGGACAGAGAGAATCAAGGGTCCAATGTAAGCAAAATTCATTGTTATACCAACATGGTGCCAGTGAATCAAAATGACAAATATATAGAAACCTCCATAATTATTTGTTACTGAATTGAATCAATGGTCTGACTTAGGGGGACACTGTCCAGTAAGTGTCCTGCTTGCTGAAGTCATATTAAAATGGGATCTGCATAGTCCTCAGTACCTGAAAGTAACAATGCGACTACCTTTTCACTATTTAACCACTGTTTCACTCTATTAAACCTTATTTAAAGAAAATTTTTCTTTCTCTAATTCCTTTTCCCAATACTGAACATCCTTACTTGTGCTCCTTGCCTTGTCACATTGGTTTATTTATTGTTTTTTATGTGAATTCCTCTACCTCTAAATTGTGAACTTACCCAAAGGTAGTAACTGTGCCTCAGTACCTGGCATATATATCGTAAGCATTAAATGAATGCTTATTGAACAAGGATATCTTAGGCAATCTAAGCATAAACATAATTATTCTAATAATCCAAGCAGCCTTTATTGAATGCAAGCTATGCACAAGATATTTTGCTAGACATTAAGATACAAACAAAAAGGAGATAGTTGCCACTCCTTATGTATCCCACAATCTGGTTTGGGAGGCAGATAAAGAGGCACCTTTCGTACAGCATAGTTAGAGAGGGTAAGTTATGCATAAGGTGGTATGGGAACTTGGACTGAAATATTTATAGCTTTGTTTAGGAATACCTTTTGGGAGGAGGTACATGATGGATTCAGGGAAGAAGGAGGAGGATACATGAGTGCTAGTCATGATATTCGCTAGAACTTTCTGTCCTCCTTTAAGGAAAGACTAGTTCAATTCAGTATTGTCCAAGAGTTCTCTATGTTAATTATAACACTGAATGCCAGATAATTGCTTCACATCTGTCAAACTTAACACCATGTCGTGGTTTTACAACTGCTCCCTCTTTCTGGTCCCTACACCCCCTTTCCCAATTTTCTTTTCAAGGTTATAGATTCAGAGTATCCGCTTTGTGTTCCCAAAAAAACATATTTGACTCATAAGTCTGTCACTTATAACGTGTGAGCCACTGGAAAAGCTACAAAATAATCTCCTTGAAGACCAAATGTACTGATTCATGTGAAAGGTTTAATACACTGCCCAGCAAACTGAATGATTGAGAAATGTTAGTTATTAGAGTGGATCGATGGTGGAGTAGGATGCAGAACTCACTCTCCCCCATGAACACATCAAAAATACAACTACTTGTGCAGCAATTCTCCTTGAAACTAACTGGGGACTGGCAGGAAGACTCCCGTACAATCAAAGCTGTATGAAAGATACACATGGAATCAGGCATGAGGAGAAGAGAAGCCATTAGGTTGGGACCTGTTCTCCTGGAAGGAGACTCAGAGGAAAAGGGAGATTACACAACTGGAGGTCCTCCCTGGGGAATGAGTGATTAGAGCCACATATTGGGCACCCCAGCTCTGCGGTCGGACAAAGGGAAGACAGCTGCCTTGGCGGGTTGGAGGGCCAGTGGGACTAACAGGAGGGCTGTGGGGAGCCTGGACTTCATTCTTGAGGAGCATGTGAATGCTAGCTTGCTTCCAAAGCAGGGTAGGGAGGGGAGAATGAGAATATATGAGTGGCTGACTGGTTTCTTGCAACTGCCCTGGTGTGCACCCCAGCCTCAGCCAGGCAAATGTTCCAGCCCCACCTACCTTACACTGCAGCTCCGCACTGGAGTGAGAGCTGCCACGACTGAGGAAAGACCTTGGCTGTGAGGCACTGAGGCAGCTCAAACCCAAAGTGGCACTTGAGCAGGAAGAGGGCAGCCACTGCTAGCACTATAGGGGCGGCACATCAGAGGGAGATCTGACAGCAGCCAGAGTGCCACAGCCTATCCCTCAGCCTTCATTGAGTCCCCTCGTACTCCAGCACTCCTCTCCTCTGGGATGAGAGTGCTGGGAGGGAGGAGAGCTCACAGTTGAAGGGAACTGAGTCATATCAGAGCTGGCCCTACAGGCTCCGGCTCCTGCAACTTGGGACCTGACCCTGCCCCTGATAAGGTGCTGATGGCCAATGAGCATAATAGAAGCCTCAGCTCACACCTGGCTCCAGCACCAGCCCCTCCATCTGAAGCCCCAATTCCTACTAAGCTAAGAGCTGCCATCACACCCTGAGGAAAGACATTACTCGTGTTCACGTCAAATCCAGTATTCCCAAGAAAGCCACTGGGTACACACAGACCATGTAGGGAGCTCCCACATAAGGATACCTCTTTAAAACCACCACAGGTAACTGTTTCACTGAATTTCATAGTGACAGAAAAAGTTAAGCAAAATAATGAGACATAAGAATTTGTCTCACGTGAAAGAGAAATGTCCTAAAAAAAAAAAAAAAACTAATGAAACAGGAATAAACAATTTACCAGACAAAGATCTCAAAGCATTTAGTAATAAGAATGCTAACTGGGTTAGGAAAAATAATAGATGACCACAGCGAAAATTTTAGCAAGGAACTAAAAAGTATAAAAAAAAAGAACCAGTCAAAACTGAAGAATACAATAACTGAAATGAAAAACACACTAGAAGGAATGAACAGCAGACTAGGTAATAAAGAAGAATATGTAAGTAATTTGGAAGACAGAATAATGGAAATCACTCAATCAAAATAGCAAAGAGAAAAAAATTATTTTTTTAAAAAAGGCAATTTTTAAGAGACTTCTGGAATAACATCAAGTGTACCAACATTTGCATTATAAGGGTCACAGAAAAGAGAGAATATGGGGTCAAAAATGTATTTCATGAAATTATGGCTGAAAATTTCCCAGACCTGAAGAAGGAAACATATCTAGACAGAAAACACAGAGGGTCCCATAGAAGATGAACCCAAACCCATACCAAGACATATCATAATTAAACCGGCAAAAGTTAAAGAGAGAATCCTAAAGGCAGCAAGAGAAAAAAAAAAGGCATATACAGGAAACCCCCTTATGGCTATCAGCTGATTTTTCTATAGAAACTGCAGGTCAGAAGGAAATGACATAATATATTTAAAGTGCTGCAAGGGAAAAACCTTCAAACTAGGATAATTTACCCAGCAAGACTCATTTAGAATTGAGGGAGAGATTAAAAAAAAAAAAAAAAAAAAAAGACTACTCAAACAAGCAAAAACTAAGAATTCAAGAATATTAAATAAGCCCTAAAAGAGATGTTAAAGAGTTTTCTCTAAGTGGAAAAGAAAAGGCTATAACAAGAAGAAAATACCTATAGGAAAGGAAGAAATCCTACTAGTAAAGGCAAACATATGTAGTAAAGGCTGAGGATCTGCCACTTAAGCTGGAATGAAGATTAAAAGAAAAAACTGTAAATCAAGTACAACTACAATAATCAGTAAAGAGGTAAACATGAAGATGTAAAATATGACATCAAAAATACAACATGTGAGGGAAGGGAGTAAAAAAAGCATAGATCTTTTAGTTATAGGTCAATGTATATTAACCTCATGGTAACCACAAATCAAAAACCTACAAAATAGACACACAAAAACTAGACAGAAAGCAACATAAGCAAACCACTAAAGAAAACCATCATCACACCACAAGTGAAGAAACTAAAAGAAGAAAAGAACAGGGGAGAACTATAAAAACAATTGGAAGAGAAGTAATAAAATGGCAATAGTACATACCTATCAATAATTACATTAAATATCAATGGATTACTGCTTCAATCAAAAGATACAGAGTGGCTGACTGGATTAAAAACCAAGACCCATCTATGTTAGTCACAAGAGACTCACTTCTGAACTAAAGACACACAAAGATTGAACGTAATGGGATGAAAAAAGATATTCCATGCAACTGGAAACAACAAGAAAATGAGGGTAGCAATGTTCGTATCAGATGAAATAGACTTTAAAACAAAGTCTACAACAAAAGACAAAGAAGGGCATTATATAATGTTAAAGGGATCAATACACAAAGAGGATATTACACTTGTTAACATATATGCATTCACTAAGGAGCACCTAAATATATAAAGCAAATATAAACATACATAAAGGGAGAAACCGACAATAATACAATAATAGTAGGGGACTTTAACACCCCACTTACATCAACAGATCATCCAGACAGAAAATCAACAAGGAAACAGTGGTCTTAAATGACACACAAAAAGTTAGACTTAATAGATAATGACAGGAAATTCCATTAAACAACAGAATACACATGTTTTTCAAGTACACATAGACTGTTCTCTAGGATAGCACATGCTAAGCCACAAAACCAGTCTCAACAAATTTAAGAGGATAGAAATTATACCAAGCATTTTTTTCTGACCACAATGGTATGAAACTAGAAACCAATTACTGAAAATTGGCAAAATCACAAACACATAGAGACTAAATCACATGCTACTAAAAAATCAATTGGTCAGTGAAGAAATCAAAGAGAAAATCAGAAAATATCTCTAGACAAATTAAAACATAAACACAAATTTCCAAAATTCATGGGATGCCGCAAAAGCAAGCCTAAGAGGGAAGCTTATATTGATACAGGCCTACCTCAAAAAAGCAAGAAAAATCTCAAACAACCTAATCTTCCATCTAAAGAAATTAGGGGAAAAAAAGCTCAAAGTCAGCATAAGAAAGGCAATAGTTAAGATCAGAGAGGAAATAAAGAAAATAGAGGCCAAAAAAATAACAGAAAAGATCAATTAAACCAAGAGCTGGTTCTTTGAAAAGATAAACAAAATGGATAAACCTTTATCCAGGCTCATTCAGAAGAAAAAAGACCCAAATAAACCAAATAAGAAAGAGGAGAAATACCAACCAATACCACAGAGATAGAAAAAATCGTAATATAATACTATGAGCATTATATGCCAACAAATTGGATAACCTAGGAGAGAAATGCACAAATTTCTAGAAACACAACCTTCCAAGATGTAATCACGAACAAATAGACAATCTGAACAGACTGATTAGTAGAGTGAAACTGAATTTGTAAAAAAAAAAACAGAACTTCAGCAAATAAATGTCCAGGACCAGGTGGCTTCATAGGGAAATTCAACCAAATATATAAAGAATAGCTAATACCTGCCCTTCTCAAATGATTCCAAAAATTGTAGAGGACAGAACACTTCCAAATTCACTTCAGGAGACCACCATTATTACCTTGATACCAAAACCAGATAAGGGGATACAACACAAATAGAAAATTACAGGCCAATATCTCTGATGAATATAGATGCAAAAATTCTCAACAAAATACTAGCAAACCAAATCCAAAAACATAAAAAGGATCATACACCATGATCAACTGAGATTTATTCCAAGGATGCAAGGATGGTTCAACATTTGCAAATCAATGTGATACACCACATTAACAAAAGGAAGGATAAAAAAAAATCATATGACATCTCAATAGACATAGAAAAATTATTTGACAAAATTCAACATCCATTCATGGTAAAAACTCTCATCAGGGTTGGTAAATAAAGGCGATTTATGACAGCCCACAGCTAATATCACACTCAATGGTGAAAAGCCTAAAGCCTTTCTTGTAAAATCAGGAAGATAGGCCCACTCTTGCCACTTGGACAAGAAAAAGAAATAAAAGGCATCCAAACTGGAAATAATAAACAAATTCGGTAAAGTTTCAGAATACAGGATTAAAAGAAAAAAAACCTACTGCTTTTCTACATACTAATAATGATACAAAGAGAAATTAAGGAAAGAATCCCATTACAACTGCATCAAAAAGAATGAAATACCTGGAAATAAACATATTTGTGGTGAAAGACTTATATTCTGAAAAGTATATAACACTGATGAAGGAATTTCAAAATGATACAAACAGAAAGCTCTTTGGGCTCGTGGATCAGAAGAGTATTTTCAAATGGTCATACTGTGCAAAGCATTTTACATAGTTAATGCAATCCCTATCAAAATACCCATGACATTTTTCACAGTTATAGAATAAATTATCCTAAAATTTACATGCAACCACAAAAGACCTCAAATTGCCAAAGAAGTAATGAGAAGAAAGAACAATGCTAGAGGTATCTAGGTCCCTGACTTCAGACTATACTACAAAGCCACAGTAATCATAACAGCATGGTACTAGCACAAAAACAAATACATAGGTCAATGGAACAGAATAGAGAGCCCAGGAATAAACCCATGGGCTTACGGTCATTTCGTCTACAAGAAAGGGGTCAAGAATATACAATGGAGAAAAGACAGTCTCTTTAATAAGTGGTGCTGGGAAAACTGGACAGCTACATGTAAAAGAATGTGATTAGAGGGGGGTGGGTATAGCTCAGTGGTAGAGCACACGCTTAGCATGCATGAGGTCCTGGGTTAAAACCCCAGTACCTCCATTAAAATATAAAAAGAATGAGATTAGAACATTTCCTCAAACCATATTCAAAAATAAGTTAAAAATTAATTAAAGACCAAAAGGTGACTGGAAACCATAAAACTCCTAGAAGAGAACATAGGACACTCTTAGACATAAATCACAGCAATATTTCTTTGGATCTGCCTCCTAAGGCAAATGAAATAAAAGCAAATATAAACAACTGGGACCTAATTAAACTTAAAGGCTTTTTAAAGCGCAGCAAAGGAAACCATCAACAAAACGAAAAGACAACCTACTGAATGGGAGAAAATATTTGCAAATGATATGAACAATATGGGGTTAATATCTAAAATATATAAATAGCTTTTACAACTCAATATCAAAAAAACAAAGTACCTGATTAAAAAATGAGAAGACCTGAATAGACATTTTTCCAAAGAAGATACACAGATGTTCAACAGGCACAAAAAAATGCTCAACATAGCTAATCATCAGAGAAATGCAAATCAAAACCGCAATGAGATATTACCTCCCACCTGTCAGAATGGCTATCATCTGAAAGTCTACAAATAACAAATATTGGTGAGGATGTTGATAAAAGGGAGCCCTCCTACACTGTTGGTACAATTGTAAATTGGTGCAGCCACTATGGAAAACAGTATGGAGGTTCATCTAAAAATTACCACATGATCCAGCTATTCCACTGCTAGGTATATATCCAAAGAACACGAAAATACTAATTTGAAAAGATACACGCACCCCAATGTAAACAGTAGCATTATTTACAATAATCAAGACACGGAAGCAACCCAAGTGTCCATCTACAAATAGATAAAGAAGATGCTGTATATACATATACAATAGAGTATTACTCAGCCATTAAAATGAATGAAATTTTGCCATTTGCAGCAATGTGGATGGACTTGGAGGGCATTATGCTAAGTAAAAGTCGTCAGACTGAGAAATATAAATACTGTATGATATCACTTACATGTGGAAGCTAAAAAAAAAAGCCAACAAATGTATGTAACAATAGAAACAGACTCAGGTATAGAGAACAAACCAGTTCTTACTGAAGGAGAGGGAAGGAGGAAGGGTGATATGGGGATATGATATTAAGAGACATAAACTACTACATATAAAATAAATAAGCAACAAAGGTATATTGTACAGCACAGGGAAACATAGCCATTATTTTGTAATAACTTTCAATGGCATTTATCTATAAAAATACTGAATTACTATGTTGTCCAGCTGAAACTAATATATTATGTATCAACTATATTTCAGTAAGAAAAAAAGAATTTCCTTGGCTAAGCAGTAAAAATTATTAATTTTATAAAATCTTGATTTAAAAAAAGCAATATAGTTATTTTTATGAATGATCCCATGTGGATGATAAACATGACTTCCATTCAGTATCAGGAAACAAAGGACAACTCTGGCCATCAGCTCTTTAATAGGAAACACAATTTTGCATAAAGAAATAAAATGAGGATTTATAGCTTTATTAGCTTTGTTTAGCTTTTCTGAAAATTATGTATTTCATTCATTCTTATAAAAATCACCTTATAATTTCGCCAGTCATACATCTGTTTTCAAATCAAATAGTATACAGAAAGGTGTACAATATCATCAGTAGTCTCCTGCCCTTAATCATCCCACCTTTGCATTATCACCCCTCCACCCTCCAATTTGAGAGAAAAAAATTTTTGAATATTTTCTGCTTTCAGTACTTTTTAAGGCTACTGTCCTATTTTAAAATACTATATATAATTTTAAACTATTAATTCTACAATCTATCCATGGTTTTCTCTATTGATGATGAGCAATTGGCTTATTAACAACATCCCATAACCTCTTTCTACTCCTGCCAAGTCAGTTTTATATCAGTAATCTCAATTCTTTCCACTCACCTCTTGCTCCCTTTCAAACATTTTAAACCTTGGTTTTTTTGTTCCATTACTCTAAGTGAATTTTTGGATCACTTCTTGTATTAATCAGGGTTCTCCAGAAAAAGAGAACCAATAGTGTGTATTGTGTGTACAATAAATACATAAAATATACTATAGTTCCATGGTTCTAGTTCCATGTTGTTGTGGCCTTATATGTTTCTAGTCCATGTCTCATAATTTTAATGAGGTATCACGAGAGCTAAGAAAGAGATGTCCGTGTTTAAACTGCCAGAAGCCCAGTTTATTCTATTCTGAAATATCCATTTTATACTATCTCAGAAACTAGCTGATTGAAAAATATTTCTAGATTTAAACCACAAAGCCTACTTTGATTTGGGCAGTCATAACAAATTTGAAAGCAAATAATGTGGTTCACTATGAAGCAAAGTCATTCTGAAAAGTAGTGAATCACAGAACTTTAATATAAGAGATGCATGTGAGAATACTGAGAATACAATTTTTTCTTTCATTCACTCTTTCGGGTGATTCACTCTGTGACTGTAATAGGTAATGTTCTTTTGTTAAAGGTTGAGGAGATTAAAAAAAAAAAAATCAAGGTATGGTTCCTGGCCCTGAAGGAACTGATGAAATAAAAACTGATCATGTGAACAAATAATTTCAATTAAATACAGAATGTGACAACTCTATTAGTTGATTAAATGAAACAATTACAGAAGAGTGAGAGTGACACTGTCTAGGCAGGAACATGTTCTTAATCACCTAAAATTCCCTAAGACTTAATCCAAAGCTTGGCATAGTGATGATGCCTAAGCATCTGTTTATTGTATGGATGGATATATGATTAGGGGAAAGTCGAAAGGATCTAGAAAGCTGTGTGATAGCAGAATTTGGTTTGGGTCTTCAATAATTGGCAAAATTTTGGTGGGTAAGCTTTAAAGGTAAACAATGTTCCTAGAATATTTCTATTCATTTTCAAAGAGCTGGGAAAGCATGAAGTGCACTTTACAAACTCACTCGAATCCTTTCATTGACTCTTGAAAAGTAGCCTGGCATTGGAATGCAGATCCAATTGAATGCACAGGTTAGAAATATGAGCTCTATTAGGTAAAGATTTGGCAGAGACTGCCAGTTCTCCTCCATATCCATTACAACCTCTTTCCTTTCAGTAATAGAATCCTCTGAGTTTAAGCTGGCATGGGGCCATGTGGTCAAGTTCAAGTTAATGGGATGTGAGGGGAAGTGTAGAAGTTGGAGTTAGTTTTGGACATGCTAAATTTAGAATGCCCATGGTAATCTAAGTACAAAGTTCACTTTGTCATTTGCATTTAAATTCCTAGAACTCCAGAGCGACATTTTGGCAGAAAACTGTTGTAAACAATGCTACCAAATACATCTCCTGCAAACTTGGTAATGTTCAGCTTTTAACAGAGTTTCTTACAAAGTTTGGTTTTCTAGGGAAAAAATGCGGAATTGAGCTGTATTTTTCATGGCATTGCTTAAAATAACTTTACTCTTTCTCTGTGTTAATTAAGGCACATATTAAACTACCGCAACAAAGAGATATCCTAAAAACCTTGGCTTTAGTAAGATAGGCGTGTTTCTTCTCTTTACACAAAGTCTAGAACAAGTAGATGAGTGTGGCTTCATGAAGATAGCTAGGGACCCAGGGCTGTGAGGGACCCTGGACTGTGAGGTACCTCAGGCATTCTGAATCCATATATTTCAAGGTCCCTGGTATCACTGTCATTTCCATCCAGTGGGGAAAGTAAAATCCACAGCAAGTGGCTGAATCACAGTTGAGAGAACCGTTTGCTAAACACAGCATTTCCACTCCACAGAGGGCATATGAAATAAACAGTATTTAATGAAGTAATGCTTTCTGGAGAATAATGAAAGTGAGATTTCCAGATAATCAGACAAGTATAACTGTCCATGAGAAAATTATCAGAGCCTGATTTGGACCAGTAACAGTACATGTAAGAGAAAAGGGATCAATTAAGGAAATACTGCATTAGAAGTTGTTTTGTTTTGTTGCAAAAGAAAGTCACAGGTCTCTCTGGAATTCTGAAATTGAATGACTGAGATAATGTTACTAAAAACAGAGCCAAAAGTCAGAAATAAGAGTTGATTTACAGAGAATATTAATTAGTATAACATGATGTTGAATTGAGTGTTTATAAGATATCTAAGTTTATCTCAAGAAGATCTGATTTCTCAGACTCACAGAGATAGAAAACAAACTTACGGTTACCAGAGGGGGAAGGGGGTAGGAAGGGATAAATTGGGAGTTCGAGATTTGTAGATACTATATATAAAATAGATAAACAACAAGTTCATACTATAGCACAGAGAATCATATTCAGTATCTTGTAGTAACTTACGGTGAAAAATATGAAAACGAATACATGTATGCTCATGTATGACTGAAGTATTGTGCTGTACACCAGAAATTGACACAACATTGTAAACTGTACTTCAATAAAAATATATTTTAAAAAAATAAGATCTCATTTCTATAAAGTTTCAGGGTGATTTTCTTTTGTCAATAAAAATGCTCCAAGGGAGGCTTCTCCCTCCTCCTTCATCCTAGCTTTTCTATGAATTAGTTCAGAAAGCAAACATCTATTTTATGTCTTATCTGTATAACAATAGAACTAAACCATGAACTGCATTTCTGTAAAAATGTTTTTATTGAAGAGTTTCCTTTTCCTTCTTCCTTTCAAATAAGCAAATAGAATTTTACTATCTGATTCTGTATGGAAATCCTTGTGTCTCAGTCTCCTAATCTTTATAGCTGAGAAAGACAGGAATCAGATCCAGGCCCCTGTTTGTTTTTTTAAGGTATAATGGGCGCTGCAGGCCCCAGGCTGTCCCCTGGCACAGGTGGTGTGAAAAAGAACAGGGAGAAAACTCAGAGCTAGAGCAGAGCGGGTTGATATGATTCCCCTTCCTGACTTTGTGGACAATTGATTCTGGACCCTCCTGACCTATTCATAACTGTTAATTATTCTGTATTTATCTGCCTGAGTGGCAATCTCTGGAACCACCCTGTTTCTGTCTGGTCCTCTAGTATCTGACAGAATTGTTCCCTGCCTACTGGACTGCCCATTTAGCTATTTTTTTAAAAGATATTATTGTTGAAATTTTCAAATATACACAAACTTACAAAAACACAACTAGCCTCATGCATCCATCAACCAACTTCAACATTTATCAATATCAGACCAATCTTTCATTGCTTCATTTACCCCCTTTTTACTTACTGATTTTTCTGGACTCCTTTAAGGTAAATCTCAGAAAACTTTTCATTTTACCCATAAATAATTTAGTATGCATCTCTGATTAATACACAAATTCATATGTGTGTGTGATATATATCTTCACCATCTAATACACTTAGTAATAAGTCCTTAATAGTAATTTCATACTAAGCTTTTTTTAGATTTCTGTATCAAAGATGTCTTTTTATAGTTGGTTTGTTTGAATCAGAATTGAAACAAAGGCCATATATTAACTGAATGTTGAATCTCTATCTAGTTTCTTTTCTTCTGGAACAGTTCCCTGTCTTCCACTATTACTTTATGCTTTTGTGTCTTTGAGAAAGGAGGTAGTACTCATAAGTATGGTACTGCTAAGCATTTATTTGTCTTTTTGGAACTTTGTGGAATCAACCTTTTTCTCCCCAGCCATCTAATAGCTGAAAACTATTTTACTTGGTTAGATTCCACATTCTGCCTTTTTGTGATAAGACCTGTTCAGCTGTCAACCCAGTATTGTGGGACAATCACTCTTCACTCTAGAAGTATTCATTTGCCTCCAGGTATTTTTTTAACAAATGATTTTGCATAGATACTCTCTTAGACAGGGATAAATGTTACCTGAATACCCTGTTCATCACCGTAATTATTTTAAGAACTTAGATTAAATATATTGGATATGAAAAAATACAACCATTATTTCACTGGAAAAATACTGGTCTTAAAAACAAAAAGAGGTTTTTATCAACAGAGACAGGAGGTAAAAGAATTATAATATAAAAATGTCACACATATTTATCAGATTTGGAAACAGATCATGAGGTCTAATTCATTGTGTGAATGTTTGTGTCTCCTACCAAAATGCTTTATGATAGACTCAAGCAGGTAACGTATTAGTATTCTAAATTATGTCACTGCATATAACGCTGAGCTTTCAAGATTCACATCTATCCAACACGGCCCTCAACTTTTAAGTATGGATCTTTACTTGGTACCAAGGCATTGCTTTACTTTTCCTTACTTCCATGAAAGAAATGTCTACCTTCATTTGTTCATTTGTTTCTTGTCACCCTTACAAACCTTGGTGATGATATAACAGGATGTAAGCAAAGTGTTCTAAATGCTTTCAAAGATGCGATCTATGCAATTCTAACAACAACAACAAACTCACGTGGGAAAAAAGATCTATCTAACTGCATATACAATTAATGCAATAACTAAGCAAAATGACATGTCTAGATTCTACAAAATGTAAGAATCTCCAGTCAGTGATGTTACAGTCAATTTTCAAGAGCACCCAGAGGGCAGTGTCTTAAGTTCTGTGTGTCCAGAAGAACACTGATACTTCTAAGTGAAATAGCAACTACTAAATCCATTCATACCATGAGCAGTGAAGAGTGTGTGTAAAAGAGGACTTCTATTTTCAGATAGAAAGTTTTAAATTAGCATTTAGAGATTATTTATAACTTTGAAATATAACTAATTTTATGGGACAAACTTTCAGTGTCACTTGAATTCATTACCATGTGTAAAATATTAACAAAATGGTAACTTAAATCAGAGAGAAAGGCCTATAAATTCAAGGAGGCCTAATTGGATTAATGGATGGATGTGTCGTATTTCAGAAATACTAACTCAGGAAGAACTACAGTGACTTCAAATAGTAGAGAAAGATCAATTTGGAATTTACATTTTTGAATAAATGAATAATCTATCCCTTGAGATGAGGCATCTTTTCCACAGTACCTAGATGTGGAAATGAGCTCATTTTTCCTCAGAGATCTTAGGAAGAAAAAACAGTATTGAATACTAAGATGATTAAAATGTCCTGAACTTTGTTCCTGATTCAGTGGACTCAGAGGAAGGGTGACTCCACTACTGACTACTGGAATAGAGGTAGTAACAGTACCTACTTTGAGAAACAGAGATTTTTCTCCGTTTAACTTCAAAGGCAGAAAAGTGACAACATGAACAATGCCCCGACAAAAGCATTTCCTCCCCTCCCCAGACCCTCCCCTGCGGGAAACGTGCACCCCGGAAGCTGGATGGATTGGGGATCCACTCCATACTTCAACAATGCATTCAAAACAAATATTCAGCCAAGTTTCTTCTTGTTTTTTTTTCCCCAGTGCAAAACCGTGCACTTTCTAAGATTCTTTCTAAAAATCTGATTTATCGACCTTTAATAGGAGTGAGCTAAATTTTCCCATTTTGCATGTAGGAGGGATACCTTGGTGAAGATACTCCACCAGAACTTCTCAGTGTCATTTTACTCTTCTCATTTTGCAGCAAGGAAATGAAAGCAAAATCATTAAATTAAAAAAAAAAAACTTTTTTGAAGATGAATGTACATTTTCATTTTTTTCATGAAATATGTTATTGAAGTTCATAAACCTCAACTGCTTTTTTAAGAATTTATCTGTATTAAAAGGGATGAGAAGTATTTCTCTTTAGAAGACTCATTTTGATGTTGAGATATTTATTTTTCAGTCTTGAAAATCAAATCTAAAGTGTAATGCATTAATGTCCCTGCATGTGTTCACATTATGGTGAAATGTGCAGGTGAGTGGGATAAATTGATGTTAAGACACCATAATTTATGCAATTATTTTCTTCCGGGGAGCATGTGTATGATAACTTTCTACAGCCCTTATATGATTTTCTCAAATAGCTCCCAGATACGACATTTTCTAGCCCTAGTTCTAATTCCTAATAACAGCTTCCTACAGACACTAGCCTGAAAATATCTGGCAATCATGTGTACATAACTGAGTGAGAGAAGAATTTTTCCTTTGATAGATTATCCAAATACTATAGTACTGTCATATGTAGGTTTGATTCGACAGATACACTTAAAAATAACACCAATGAATAGACTGGGAGATGATTTATGTGTACGTATTGGGGGGGAAGGTATGTAGGTGTGGTGAGCACTTAAGGAAAGCAAAGCTGTTTTATTACACAACCAGTGGACCTTAATCAAAGACCTTCAAATCTACTGTCTCTTCCCATTTAATTTGTGACTATTTCCAAATTGTCCTGATGTTTAAGGTTATTAGACATGTCTTATCTGTACAATTCATGTAATTTAAGTATTAAAATATAAAGGGAAGAATAAATTCTAATTACTCAGTCGTTCAAGTTGTTAGCACTTCATGTCTCTCCAAGCAAATTTTGGTGCACTTTTCATTAATATTGTCAGCTTTCTTGTATATATGTTTGTTGAATTAGCAATACCTTTTGAACTGAGAAGTACATCAAACGCTTCTCTATGTTATTATATCGGTTTCCTAACAATTGTTTCCAGTGGCTGGAGAGTATTCTATTGAGTTTCATTAACTATATTTATGTTATTAGATATTTAAGTAGTTTCTATCTTTCCCATTCTGTAAATAATGCTATGAAATCTACATTAATGCATAAAGGGCTTATATACTTTACATTTTGCCTTAGGATAGAACACTAGCACATACTGGACAGTGAAAGAAAAAACACCCAAGTGTTCCTTCTGGATAGAGCCCTCTGGTCTACGTTTGCTCTTAGTCCACCCTCCATATCATTCCTCTCAGTCTCCAACATTCTAATTTTAGTGCCCTTACCTCAGAGAAGACACTTCCACAGTGAGCACTCTCTCGGGCATCATTTTCTCATGCTGCTTCTTCAGGATGTCTAGGAGTATGTTTCTCTCTTTGAGGCAGCATGTTATGGTGAAAAGAGCATCGATCAGCTTGCTGTTTACTCTCGTGTTGTACATAGCCTCAGTTTTCCCATCTCTAAAATGAGAACAATACCTACTTATCAGGACTGCTGTGACAGTTAACAAAGAATAACACACATGAATATGTAATGTTAGATTCATCTGAGGCTGTCATGAAATGTAACTTGAATCTTAACGAAGACCCAAGTTATTAACCAGACACTTTATAGACCTTTTAGAGCAGTGCTGTCTAAGACAATTTTCTTGTGATGGAAATGCTCTGCTTTGTCCAACACGGTAGCTACCAACCACATGTGGATATTGAACACCTGAAATGGGGATACTACAACTGAAGAACTGAATTTTATTTATGTTTAATTAATTAAAAAGTAACTATTTGTGGCTAGTGGCTATTATAATTAGCCAATACAGTTCCAGTGAATATGTCCTTGCTTTTGTTAGCTCAACAATGAATAGCTTAGTAATGATGGAATTTCTGGGTTGGTAAAACCAGGGCTACACCATGAAAATGGGTGAATGAAATACTCTGAGACTGAGAAGACTATGAGAATTTTCAATCATGGCTCTCTAGGCAGATATGTACTCTTTCTCCATGGGAGGCTGGAAATGGCCTTATAAGGATAGTTAACCAGGCCACCTTGATGTTGTTAAGAGCTATAATGCACTCCCTACAACCAAGGTGGCTGTCTGAAAGAATTGTAATACATGCCTAGTTTATTGCAGAGTCAAAACTAAATATAAATATATTCACGAACCAACTTTGGCCTACTGAATATAAAACCACATTTTCAAAAAATGAAAAATACTAGCAAATTTTAGCAATAATGAGCTATGACAAGCCATTCGAGTTGATACCTTGCTTGCTCAGTGAGGCAGTTTCCTGAAGTTAAATTGATGGGTGAGATTTAATTTACATTGTGAAGAATACAATAATAGGAGTAATTTTTGAAACTAATTGCTAATAAAGTGAATAAATAATGGCTTATAAATGCTAACATGTGATTCTGCAGTGTTTAATGTGTAAATACCTAAAAGAACTTATTTTCAGAAGTTCACATTTAGTAATATTACTAATAGTGTTCCATTTATAAATGTTGGAAATTATTCCTCTAAATTTCAGTGGTGTAGTAATTATAGTACTATCAATTTATATTTGTAATTGTCAGAAGTATAGGGAAAAGCAGGCACTACATTTTACATGAATAACAGAGAAAAATTATTTACTAGGGTTTGTGGAATTTACATTTATCACAGAGCTTTGTTAATACACATTAAACTTTGATGATGTGTTTTAAATGATTAATTCTAAATCTATTAATAGAAGATTAAAAATTATAATCGATTATCAATGAAAGGGAAAAATTTACAAACTAATAATACTTTTTGACAGTATTTCAAATGTAGTAATGCATTAAAAAAAAAAACAAAAATAAGAACTCTACTTTCAGAACAATGACTTGGTCCTCATTTGAATGTCTTCCTTATTAGAGTCCTAATTTAGTAATTTTTTCCTATCTGATACTAACCACCCACTGGAGGAATTCCACACAGGGCATAAGTAGCTTGCACCTAATATATATCCACTGTGATCATCAGTTTTATGTGTCAAACTGGCTAAGTTATTAATAACTACTCAGTTATTCAAACATTAATCTAGGTGTTGCTGTGAAGGTATTTCATAGATGTCATTAACATCTATAATCAGATGACTTTCCGTAAAGGAGATAAGCCCTAAGAATCTGGGTCAGGTTAGGCTCATCCAATCAGGTGAAAAGCCTTAAATGCAGAATGTAGGTTTCCCTGAGGAAGAAGAAATTCTGCCAGGGTACTGTCGCTTCAGCTGGGGCCCAAAAGTTCCAGCCATCCTGCCAGCTTTGGAACTTGCCAAGGCATCCCTCCCAGCCGGGTAAACTGACCGTGCCGATTCTGGTTCTCCTTGACTGACAAGCCTGCTGTGCCCAGTCACTACTGGGAAGCAGCCCTGGGAAACTGTGGCCTTGGCATGAGCATTCTACAGAATCTCAAAGTGGTAACAACTAGAGGCTGTCAGCCAACTGTACGCTTTTCAGCAGCTCCTCGCTTGAAAGATCTGAGCAGCCAGTGTTCATGGCTGCCACGTACTTTTACAACGATCGCCTAGCAAGCACAGAGTGCTAAATCCAGGGAATTCATTGCAGGGCTTATTTATGAAGTCCTTATAAAACTCCATCCTCCATCTTTAGAATCACTACTGTTCCTCTTTCTCTGCCTATTCTTTCCAAACCTCTTCATGACAGATCTTGCTTTAATCATCTTTATATTATATCTTAGTTTAGGATCCCCCAGAAGCAGACCTGGAGACAAGGATTTGAGTGCAAGTAGTTTGGGAGGTGAGCACCAGCAGCAAAATGAGAAAGTGAGATTTAGATGGAAAGAAAGTAAAACTTGTAAAAGGAAGCTTTTCAAGCTAGTTATCACAGTGCATAAATAAAGTCTGATCTGGCTGGAGAACTCTGGGAGATTGTGTAAGACAACACCTCAGAGTTATCCCATCCAAAGAGGTTAGGGGAATGGAGTAGTTATCCGGCAGCTCCCAGCAGTCATGCTAAATGCTGCTTGCAGGGTGGCTGGCTGGTATTCAGCATTAACACCCTCATGCCTCCATCATGGTCTGCATGCTTGCAGAGTGGGCTCCAGGGGCCAGAGAGAGCCCTCACAGTCACAGGTACTGGCAGTTGGAAGCTTGCTGATAGGCACTGAAATGTCACATGCTAAAGGGATACAGGGGGGACACTATGAGCATCTGCTACATACTACCCACATATGGCCCAGAGGAGACGCTCAGGTTTGTCTATCGAACTACTGAGTGACTATTTAGACCTGGACAAGAACTTCCACGTTTGTTTCAAGGTTTGAGGTCCCATGCAGAATGTAAAGTAACTCTTTGCCAACCTGACTTTTAGGCTGAATGATGCCTGCAGACATGGGATTCTTAGCTATGCATCTCCTGGGGTATAGTAGTTCACAGTTACTCTCAAATTTGCTTTACTTTAAAATTTTAATCTAAAAAATCCACACCTTGCAGAAAAGTGGACCTGTCTGCCCCTAACTTTCTGGAATACTCCACAGAATATGAAATAAAACTTGCACCATTTTATGATATTAGTAAAAGAAAAAGTTACATTCTACCAGTGAGCATAGCGAGTACAACCTATTTTAGGACACAACTGTAAGAAAATGGCAGATGGAAGTATACAGTTTGGTAACTTCTTCCACAGATTTTTCAAAAGGGAGAATAAGTGATACCTGGACCAATTCTTGACTATTTTAAAACTGTGGAGTTCTTTCAGGGCGCATTCACACAACCTTGTCATTATGCTGACAAAATTTGCTAAACGAGTGCAGCTTGAGAGGATTTCACATTGTTGAGAGAAAAAGGCAACCCATAATATAAAGCATTAACCTGCAAGGAAGACAGCCTGTTGGTAATACTTACAAAATTGATTTGTGTTGCTTGAGATCCTAGAGACAACAGGGTAACTTTGTAGCACTCAGCTACAAGATAAACCTTTCATCTTGCTGCCCTGTGTATTTCCTTCTCTAGGGTTCAGAGATTTTCTGAATAGGTGAATTTGTCATATTTCTATAGCAAATAGAGATCTTAGAAGAGTGAATTAAGTGTTCAATAAACACTATCTATTATTATTATTCTTATTGCAAATTGATTAGATTCATTTTCAACCTTAAAATTAGTAAGAGTGGTCCCGGAATTGTGTTCATGGTGGAGTAGATAACATGGCAGTGAATATACACTTAGTTCCTCAAATCAGATTGCGGATATTAAGACAATTAACCATGCATGAAGCAACTCTAGGTACCTCCAATTTCTAAACAAATATGTCTTTTAGCAATGCCTTTCAACACATTCCAGAAAACAAAAAACACTTTGATCTTGAATCAACTGTTACACATGCGTTATGTCTTATTTCCATTTTAGTTGCCTATTTTTAGTTATATAACTGGCCGTATAATCTTTCCCGAAATGCGGAGAAGGATACAAGACTATCTCGCCCGTTACCAACACACCCACATTAGTTAAAAAGAATAAACAAGGAACTTCTGACCAAATAAGAACTCTCTTCATTGCCCTTTTTTCTAAAAGTCCCAGTGGCTGAATCTGACTCACAAAGGCTCTATCAAGTTTCTTTAAACAGCCTGATGGAGTCACATATGACCGTGCTCTGATGGTAGAACAGAGGTTGTGGATGCAAGCAGGTCTGATTTCACACTCTACTTCTGCCAAGCTTATCACCTGAGTGACCACGAGCACATTAACTTAAGTTCTCTAAATCTTAGTTTCTTAATCTGCAAAATGGGAGTAATACCATCACAGAATCAATAATAGGGTTGCTGTGGGGATAAAGTGAGAGAATGTAATGTCGTCCTAGCTTAAATTTTAAAACTGTTAACTGATTAAAATTTTAAAACCTTATTTTTTTTAATATTGTCTTCAATGACATGTATATATCATGCCTAGAAAAATAACCCTTGTATTTTTAACCATATAACTTAAAAACTTGGAAACCATGAAATTCTTCTCCAGAGAAGACAGAATTGGGATCACCTTTCAATACAAAAAGGATGCAAGTCATCTTCCTTTACCTTAATGGCCAATGGTCAAGTTAATTTCCTCCAAGAAAACTTAGATAAAAAATAATCCAACACATTCTATGACTTCACATACCCTGTTTGAATTTCATATTAAGTTATTAAATATTTCCTATTAATTTGGGAAATTTAAATTGACAATCTGCCAATACTCTCAACTACTCATTTAGTAAAAGCTTTGCTCTATCATTATAAACATGTAATTCCCTTTAATGTCAACTGTTGTGAGATACTTGATTTCTCATCTACCCAAAAGAAAAAATTATACTTCTAGTGGACAAAAAGCCTCATTAAACTCTGAAATTAAATCTCAGCTGCGAGCAAGGCAGCTTAATCCTATCTCCATTGGATTTTCATCTTCAAGTGTTTTATAAATAAGTTTCCATCTTAACACTGACATAAATATTGAGTGTATGATTATTTAGATGAGAATAGATATTAATAAAAAATAGTAAAAGAAAATGTCTACCAAATATGAAACAAAATCATGACTTCAGAACAGGGATTCTCAGATTCTAGCATCAGAAAAGATGCAGTTTACTTCCACCAGTAATTATGACTCACTACAGCACTTATTTTACTTGGCAAGGGCAGGGAGGAGGGGCTGCAAGGTTCCCTCGATGGGGTGTGACAGAATGCCTGTGGAGGTATAGATTAAAATACTTCACTAGGGTCTTCTGGCATGATCTCCTGAGTGGCTGGGTTTGGACATCATTGTCAAACTCTTCAAAATATTTTCAATAATTGTAATTGCATAACACTCTCATTTAGATGTTTGTGTGCCACATTTAGACTTTAAGTCATAGGATTTGCTCACATCTCTTATTTTGAATATTTTTGTTCTGTTTCTTCTGGTTATTATGATCTAAGAGAGAGTATATTTCTCTATAATGCTGCAGGAATTAAGCCATACAGAATTGGCCACTGAGAATCTTATGTGTGAGCAGAACAGATTAGTCTTTGTGGTGTGTGATTTTATAAACCTCTAATACACTCCCAATCTGCTTATAAAATGTAATAAACAAAGTATAACTCCTCTAACACTATTAATAATGCTTAACATTTATATGGTTTACAGTGTGCAGGGTGTTCTGCTATGTGATTTACATGTATTAACCCATTTAAGCCTCTCACTGCCCAGAGAATAAATACTATTACTATCCTCATTTTACAGATTTGGAGATTGTAGCTACAGAGAATATGTAACTTGCCCACGGTTGTAATAATAACTAAAAGTAGAAATATATACTAAGTATAAAGCTAACAATATTAGTAAAACAACAATATCAACAGCTACCATTTACTGAATTCTTACAGAAAAATTCAGTATTCAAAATTACATTTAATTATCATAATATTGCTATAAAAAGACATTATTTGCTTTTCCCTTCCAGAAAGTAAACAAGTTCTAAGAAGAAAAATACATTTTCTCTAGGTCCCACAGCTAATTTGCTGGCATAATCAAAATTAAAATGCACATCCTTTCTGCTCTATGTGATATCTGAGAGTTGTTAAAAGAGTAAATCCTGAGAGTTCTCATTACAAGGAAAAAACATTTTTTTCTATTTCTTTAATTTTGTATCTATATGAGAGACTGAATGTTCACTATACTTATTGTGGGAATCATTTCTGATGTATGTAAGGCAAATCATGCTATACACCTTAAACTTATGCAGTGCTGTATGTCAATTATATCTCAATAAAACTGCAAGATAAAATAAACTTAAAAAGGAAATAAAATGCACATCTTTCTAACTCTAAGGCTGGTGTTCTTTCAATTATGAGACATTGTATCTCAACAAATTATATCAGGAAGAGAAGTAACACATTGACATACATCACTCTGCAGCCTGAAGAGCTAAAATCAAATCTTTTTCTGGAATCAGATTTCAAAACAGTAGTATGCAGAATGTGAGGTTTGTGAGAGAAAAGTGGGCTATCTCACAAAATCCTGACTCCCTGCATTTTGTAACCATCAAAAAAAACAAATAAATCCACATTTTTGCCACTGATAGTTAATTCAACTCTATTGTCCACTTCATATTTATTTAAGTAGGAAGTGATTTTTAAAATGAAACACATCCTAAGTTTTTGATTTATTCTCCTGCTTGTCTTTTTAGATTCTCATTCGTTTTTCCTGACATGAAATGAACGTCTTTTACCTACTCCTTCACAATCATTTTTAGTATATATTTTTAATTTAACGCTACTAACTGCCATTCTTTGTAGCAATAAACCAGTACTCAAGAGGCGTAAGTTCTATCATCGATCACTTTGACTACATGATGCCAAATCCTCCAAATGACAAGTAACTAATTATCTTAAACCATTCCAATGTTATAGCCACACTTTAACATTTATCTAGTTATGTAGGAAATGCTAAACAATTGACAGAGATTCCTTTTTTTATCTAGTTGACAGCACGGAATCTGTCACTTGAGATAGTAAAAGATTAATTTCTATCTATTTAAAATCAGTATGAAATTCACACTCAGAATACTTTTAAGGGCTTTGGTGGTAAGATTCCTTATCAGTAGAAAAATAGTGAATGGTTACGTGCAGTCATTCTAAACATAGACCTAAACATTATCAAGTAAAAATGCATGCTTGGAGCAGGGTGTAAGATCTCGTACTAAAAATAATAAAACAAAAAAATAAAATTGCCTGGAGTTTTAACTTTTATTTTACATTAGCATGGATAGATTTCAACTGTTAGAACGTTCAATAATTATTAAATGATAGCATTTTGCTAGAAGATAGGGACAAAAAAATGAGAAATTTCTAACTTACCAATGAGATTTACTTAATAATTTCACCTCCAAATTAGTTATTTTTAAGCTGCCTAATCTCTCTCCTGTTAAATAACCTCTGCAGGCCCTAACACAAAATATTCTGTAAATTCTGATTTTATCTACTTCCCCCAGAAAATGTGACAAAATCTCTTTTTGAAGGAAGAGTGCCCTTGGTATTTAACGAGTATTCACTCATAATCAGTAATCCATTTCCTTTCTACCTCACCAGGTTAGACTAAAGCCAGATAAACTATATATGTACATATTATTGCTTGTATTAATAACATGTTGGCAAATTTATTTTAAAGCAAAATAGAGATTTGTTATATTATCATTTGTGGTTTCAAATTTTTGTATAGAATTGTGTAGGGAAGAAATGCTTCTCAGAGTTCAAAATAAAAATGCTAAGGGGTCTTAAATAGCCGCTTTCAGGGGAGCATGTATCTTGTTAAAATAAGCAACAAAAACAAAAACTGAAAAAAGTTAAATAGTAAATGTATCCTAAGGCAAAGGAAACAAAAGCAAAAATAAACAAATGAGACCTAATTAAACTTAAAAGCTTTTGCACAGCAAAAAAAAAAAAAAAAAAAAATCAACAAAACAAAAAGACAATCTACTGAATGGGAGAAAGTTATTTGCAAATAATATGACTGATAAGGGGTTAATATAACAGCTCATACAACTCAATATCAAAAAATCTAACACCCTGATTTAAAAATGGGCAGAAGACCTGAACATTTTTCCAAAGATGACACAGAGATTGCCAATAGCCACATGAAAAGATGCTCAACATTGCTAACATTCAGAGAAATGCAAATAAAAACCATGGTGACATATATCACCTCACACCGATCAGAATAGCTATCATCAGAAAGTCTACAAATAAAATGTGACAATGAATATATGTATGTTCATGTATAAATGAAAAACCGTGCTCTACAGTGGAATTTGACACAACATTGTAAAATGACTATAACTAAATAAAAAAAGTTAAAAAAAAAAAAAGTCTACAAATAAGAAATGCTGGAGAGGATGTGGAGAAAAGGGAACCCTTCTACAATGTTGGTGGTAAAGTAAATTGGTGCAGCCACTATGGAAAACAATATGAAGGTTCCTCAAAAAATTAAAATTAGAACTACCACATGATCGGGGAGGTTAATAGCTCAGTGGTAGAGCACAAGCTTAGCATTCACAAGGTCCTGGGTTCAATCCCCAGTACCTCCATTAAAAAAAAAAAAAAAAAAAAAACGACTACCAAATGATCCAAAAATTCCACTCCTGGGTATTTATCTGAAGAAAAAGAAAACACTAATTTGAAAAGATACACACACTCCACTCTTCATAGCAGCATTACTTACAATAGCCAAGATATGGACACAACCTAAGTGTCCATCAACAGATGAATGGCTAAAGGTGTGGTTTATGCACATACAATGAAATATTAGCCACAAAAAAGAATGAAGTTTTGCCATTTGCAACAACAGAGATGATTCTGGAGGGTATTATGCTTAATGAAATAGGTCAAAGAAAAACAAACACTGTATGTTATCACTTTTATGTGGAATCTAAAAAATGAAACTAATGAATTAATATAACCAAAAAGAAACAGACTTACAGACATAGGGAACAAACTAGTGGTTATCAGTGAGGATAGGGAAGAGGGGAGGGAGAAGACAGGAGAAGGGAATTAAGAGGTACAAACTACTATGTATAAAATAAATAAACTATAAAGATATATGGTACAGCACAGGGAATATAGCCAATATTTTGCAGTAAGCTTAAATGGAGAATAATAAAAATGCTGAATCACTATGTTGTATACCTGAAACTAATATAATATTGTAAATAAACTATATTCAATTATAAGAGATTTTTTAAAAAAGGAAATGTGCCTGCAGAGAAAGAGTAGGATGATCATTATTTAGCTAAGTGACAATGATTAGCTGCATTTCCTTATAAATATCTACAGATAAGCTTGGAACAGAATGTGTGACAAAAGAAGGCCAAAGAGGTGATTTTGCCAAGTTGACAAGAGAGTTCAAAAGAAGACTGAACAATAATTTGCCTATTTCAGAAGGGAAATTCTCTACCTCCCAATATAAAATATTCAGACTTGATTTCATCAAGTACTGCCAGATTACTCTCCAGAAAGCCTTTATCAGTTTAGATTCCTGACTGGGAGATGCCCATTTCTCCTCATTCTTGGAAAACTTGTATTTTCAACTTCTCATTTTATTCACCTGATGGTTCTGGAATAGTATCTCCATTTTAAATTTGCATTTTTGTTGATTGATAATAATGACACCCATCTTTTCATACATGACTTATCTATCCTTTCTCCATTTTCCTGTTGATATCCAGTTCATTGACTATTTACAGTATCATAAGCGCTGTAAATAGCTTCATACACATATGTATGTTCTTAGAAAATAAATATTGGAATGGGAGAAAATATTTGCAAAAGATGAGACTGACAAGCGCTTAAATTTCCAGAATATATAAATAGCTCATACAACTTAATAAGAAAAAAACAAACAACCCAATCCAAAAATGGGCAGAAGACCTAAATAAGAAATTCTCCAGTGAAGACATACAAATGGTCAATAGGCACGTGAAAAAATGCTCAATATCACTAATTATCAGAGAAATGCAAATCAAAACTACAATGAAGTATCACCTCAAACCAGTCAGAATGGCCATCATTCAAAAGTCCACAAATGATAAATGCTGGAGAGCCTGTGGAGAAAAGGGAACCCTCCTACACTGTTGGTGGGAATATAGTTTGGTGCAGCCATTATGGAAAACAGTATGGAGATTCCTCAAAAGACTGAAAATAGACTTACAATATGATCCAACAAACCCACTCCTGGGCATATATACAGAGGGAATCTCAATTCAAAAAGATACATGCACCCCAATGTTCCTAACAGCACTATTTACAATAGCCAAGACATGGAAACAACCTAAGTGTCCTACTACAGATGACTGGATAAAGAAGTTGTGCTATATTTATACAATGGACTACTACTCAGCCATAAAAAAGAATAAAATAATGCCATTTGCAGCAACATGGATGGACCTGGAGAATGTCATTCTACGTGAAGTAAGCCAAAAAAAGAAAGAATACCATATGATATCACTTATATGTGGAATCTTAAAAAAAAAAAAGAAACATTTATAAAAAGGAAACAGACTCACAGACATAGAAAACAAATTTGTGGTTACGGGGTTGGGGGGAGGAGGTGGGAAGGGATAAATTGAGAGTTTGAGATTTGCAGATACTAACTACTATATATAAAATAAACAACAAGTTTATACTGTATAGGACAGGAAACTATATTTAATACCTTGTAGTAACTTACAGTTAAAAAGAATATGAAAACAAATATATGCATGTTCCTATATAACTGAAGTATTGTGCTGTACACTAGAAATTGACACAACATTGTAAACTGACTATACTTCAATAAAAATACATTTTGAAAAATAAATCTTTAGTTTTTAGATAATTAAACTGATGTTAACCTAATTATGAGTGCTTTATCTTATTTAAGAAGTCCTCTGCATTCTCTGAAAGAAAAAGATATTCTCTCATAATTTCTTCTGTTAGTTTCAGAAGTTTACCTTTCATATTTAGGTCATATATATTCATCTAGAGTTTTCTGTATATGGATTTTATATTCAACATTTGAGTACATACATATTGGTAGACATTTTTGAACCTTTAAAAGAAAATTCCAATCTTAGTGTTCTGTGTTTAGAAACTGTAAGAAAACAAGGATGCCCACTCTCACCACTTCTATTCAGTATAGTTTTGGAAGTCCTAGCCACAGCAATCAGGCAAAAATAAATAAATAAATAAAAGGGATCCAAATTGGGAGAGAAGAGATAAAACTGTCACTATATGTGGATGCCATGATACTATATATAGAAAACCTTACAGGCTCCACACAAAAACTACTAGAGCTGATAAAAGAATTTGGCAAGGTAGCAGGATACAAGATTAACATACAGAAATCAGTTGCATTTCTTTATATTAACAATAAAATAGCAGGAAAATAAAGTAAAGAAACAACCCCTTTTAAAATCACATCCAAAACAATAAAATACTTAGGAATAAATCTGACCAAGGAGGTGAAAGACCTGTACACAGAGAACTGCAAAACATTGATTAAGGAAATTAAAGATGACTTAAAGAAATGGAAAGATATCCCATGCTCTTGGATAAGAGGAATCAATATCATTAAAATGGCCATACTGCCAAGGCAATCTACAGACTTAATGTGATCTCTATCAAATGACCCAGGACATTTTTCACAGAACTAGGACAAATAATCCAAAAATTTATATGGAATCACAAAAGACCCAGAATTGCCAAAGTAATACTGAAGAAAAAGAATGAAGCTGAAGGAAAAACCCTCCCAGACTTCAGACAATATTACAGAGCTACAGTAATCAAAACAGCAAGGTATTGACACAAAAACAGACAATGGAACAGACTAGAGAGTCCAGAAATAAACCTACACACCTACAGTAAATTAATCTTTGACAAAGGAGGCAAGAATACACAATGGAGAAAAGACAGTCTCTTCAGCAAGTGGTGTTCGGAAAACTAGACAGCAGCATGTAAATCAATGCAGTGATAACACTCCCTCATATCAAACACAAAAATAAACTCAAAATGGCTTAAAGACTTAAATATAAGACAAGACAAAATAAACCTCCTAGAAGAAAACATAGGCAAAACATTGAATGTTCTCCTAGGGCAGTCCACCCAGGCAACAGAAATAAGAGCAAAAACAAACAAATGGGACCTAATTAAACTCAAAAGCTTTTGCACAGCAAAGGATATCATAAGTAAAACAAAAGGACAACCTACAGAATGGGAGAAAATATTTGCAAATGATGTGACTGACAACGGTTTAATTTCCAGAATATATAAACAGCTCATACAACTTAATAATAAAAAAACAAACAACCCAATCCAAAAATGGGCAGAAGACCTAACCAAGCAATTCTCCAATGAAAACATTATAACATCAGAATTTTTTATTATATATAAGCCTACTAGGTGAAAGGTAGAACTAGGATCAGCAAGTAGAGGTTGAGTTCTTTGCACAAAGAGGAGCAGATTGGAGTTTTCCCATGAGAAAGAGCTTTCTAATTTCTAATATGTCTGCAGTTGGAATGAGCATGCTTTCTGCTTTCCTCCTTTTTTTCCCCCAAACTTTTTTTTTATTTAATTATAGTCATTTTACAACGTTGTGTCAAATTCCAGTGTAGAGCACAATTTTTCAGTTATACATGAACATACATATATTCATTGTCACATTTTTTTCACTGTGAGCTACCATAAAATCTTGTATATATTTCTCTGTGCTATACAGTATAATCTTGTTTATCTATTATGCATTTTGAAATCCCAGTCTGTCCCTTCCCACCCCCCTGCCCCTTGGCAACCACAAGTTTGTAATCTATGTCTATGAGTCTGTTTCTGTTTTGTATTTGTTCTCCTAGGGCAGTCTATGCAAGCAGTAGAAATAAAAGCAAGAATAAACAAATGGGACCTAATGAAACTTACAAGCTTCTGCACAGCAAAGGAAACCAGAAGTAAAACAAAAAGACAACCTACGGAATGGGAGAAAATTTTTGCAAATGAAACCAACAAAGCCTTGATCTCCAGAATATATAAGCAGCTCATATGACTTAATAAGAAACAACCAAACAACACAATCCAAAAATGGGCAGAAGACCTAAACAAGCAATTCTCCAAGGAAGACATACAAATGATCAATAGGCACAAGAAAAAAATCCTCAATATCACTAATTATTAGAGAAATGCAAATCAAAACTACAATGAGGTATCACCTCACACCAGTCAGAATGGCCATCATTCAAAAGTCCACAAATGACAAACGCTGGAGAGGCTGTGGAGAAAAGGGAACCCTCCTACACTGCTGGTGGCAATGCAGGTTGGTGCAGCCACTGTGGAAAACAGTATGGAGATTCCTCAAAAGACTAGGAATAGACTTATCATATGACCCAGGAATCCCACTCCTGGGCATATATCCAGAAGGAACCCTACTTCAAAATGACACCTGCATCCTAATGTTCATAGCAGCATTATTTACAATAGCCAAGACATGGAAACAGCCTAAATGTCCAACAACAGATAACTGGATAAAGAAGTGGTGGTATATTTATACAGTGGAATACTACTCAGCCATAAAAACCAACAACATAACACCATTTGCAGCAACATGGATGTTCCTGGAGAATGTCATTCTAAGTGAAGTAAGCCAGAAAGAGAAAGAAAAATACCATATATCACTCATATGTGGAATCTAAAAAAGAAAAGAAAAAAGAGGACACTAATGAACTCATCTACAAAACAGAAACAGATTCACAGACATAGTAAACAATATTATGGTTACCGGGGGAAAGCAGGTAGAAAGGGACAAATCTGGGAGTTTGAGATTTGTAAAGGTTAACTACTACACATAAAAATGGATAAAGAAACAAATTTCTTCTGTTTAGCACAGGGAACTATATTCAATATCTTGTAATAAACTTTAATGCAAAAGAATATGTAAATGATTTTGTGTATATGTATGCATGACTGGGACATTATGCTGTACACCAGAAATTGACACACTGTAACTATACTTCAATTAAAAAAAAAACTCTAAGAAAACATATTTACCTCTATTCAAATACTGTCATATTTGGATTTTTTTGGTCATTTTGATTCTATTTGCATTACTTTTCTCCTTTGTCTTTAATTTCAGTTTTATATCATTACTAACATGCCCTTTCTTAGGTTAGTTTTTCTGTCCCATTGCCCTTGTTTCTGTGACATGTTCTAAGATGAATCTGAGTGATAAAGACCTAAGTCAGTTTGCTATGTTATCAGGAAAAAGATGTAGTTACACCCCCACAGATCCCTCTTTAGAACTGAAACTCATTCAGTGGCTGGGAGTGTTGGCTGTTGACACTTCACATCTAAGTTCTTCCAACCATGGCAATTGTAGAGGCCAAAGGGTGCTGCATCCCACCAAGGTCATGTCCTAAGACAGCCTAGTAGCACATCTTAAATATTAATTTATACAAACTTTATGTGTTAAGCTTATCAGAACTTAACTTTCTACATTTGTTGTGAAATTTACCAACTGGCTGTCTTTCACTTTTAAGATATTTTTGAACAGAGTAAAAATATTTGATATACTATGCTTTAAAATATTTGATATATTCAAAAGAATATATGTGTATTTATAAGTTATAAATCATAATATAATGAATACTCATGAACTTAAAATCCAAACCCAAAATAAAAACATGATGGGGAAGTGCAATCTAAAAACGAAAAAAATCTGCCAATCCAGCGAGCCTCTGCAATAAAGACAGAAGAGAAAGAAAACAGTTTTATTATTGTATAAGCATGAAGGCAGAATCTGATATGCATCACAGGCAATCTGCTAAAGAGGTTGCAAAAACAGAAAGAAATCTCACCCTTTTCTATAGCCAAGTAGATACAATCCATTACATTTACATTCTCAAGAGAGAAAAACAACCAGTCTGCAGGTAAGAGAACTTGACAGCAACATTTGTCACACATGGTTCATCCTAAATTCACTTGGTAGTTCGGGTGACCATCTGTGTTAGCTAATTGGTTTTATCCAAAGGAAAAATAAATTTCTCATATCTTTATTACAGGAGGTAATTTTTGAGCAAAGCCCCTGCTGAAGTGAGGCTCCTAGGCTCCCACAGAGAATGGGAGACAGGGACGCTCTCTTCTTTGATGATTACATTTCCAACACATGGCTCCCAAGTCTTAGAGAAAGATATCCTGGATTGTAAAGCTTTAAAGAGGCTTATTTAGGTTTTAAAAAGATTTATCTACATCTCAAAGAAACAGAGAAAGAATTTACAAATCCAAGTTGTGTTAAAAAAAAAAAAAAGGTACTCTAAAAGATGGCAGGTTTCTTTCCTTTTTTGGACCAGGAAATATTATTTTTTCTTTTTTGATTAGTATCCATCCTTTTAAACATATGTAATGTGATACCTACCAGCAATGTATAACACCTTTGTTTTACATCCTTTCCAGCAACTGATGTAACCAGACTTAATTTCAGCAAATACAACAGGTATACAGTGGTACCCAGTGACTTTATCACATACTTCTTATGAACCATTTTAGATTCTCTCAACCTCACCATCTCTTGTTCCAGGTGCAGCAAAACCAGTGTAGCTTTCTAGCCTTTTCAAGCAGGCACAAAATAATAGCACTTTGCCCCCATGCCCTTGCTAAGCCTAGGGATTCTAAGTTGATGCCAAGATGTAGGATGCTATGAAACTCTGCTCTATGGCCATGCATATGCTCCATGGGATGAACTCTGACTAGGGAATACAGAAAATGGAGGGTACATTTTTCCACTCCCCAGTGCTCTCCTCCAAGTCGCACTGACATGAGATGTAATTAAACACCTTCTCAGAAGACAATCTTATAGGAAAATCAGTCTCATTTAGCTGCACCCAGGACATAAGTACACCCTCATCTTGGCTCTCTTTCCTCCTTGTTTCACTGTGCTTATCCCCTAGTCCTGCTCCGTGGGACTGTGTGCTCTTTTAAAGTAGTAGCTTTTGGGGGAGCTCAGGTTAAGATATGGTCTTAATTTTAATTTTGCTGATTATGTAGGATGTATTGGCCATAATTGTGAAATGCCTGTACCTGTGTTTTATTTTTATTGAGGGGAAGGGGGGGTATTTGTTTATTTTCTCGTGGTTAGTAGGTTTTCTTCATCCATTCTAAAGACTAGCGGTTACCAAACTACGTGTTAAGGCTTTCTTTTTTCTGTTACTTCTATTTCCTTTTCACTTTCCTCACTTTTTCATTGAGAAAAATTCTTAATTTTGATTTGGTTGAATTGAGCACACTTATTTGTGCTTATCTTAGTAAATTATTTCCTTATGCCAAGGTCAGAAATACATAAGTCTGCATTCTTTTCTAAAGATTTTCAGTATTGCTTTTTCATATTTACATCTTAGTACCCATTTTGTTATTTTTTCCTATAAATCTCATAGTTATCGTCATTATAAAGAATGAATTCTATTAAATTATGCTTTTATCTTTTTCAGGTTTATATTGATCTTACAGCAAGCCAACTTGCTAAATTTTTATTATTTATAATATTTGTATAAATTCTCACTAGCTGACAGTATAACTGGCCTTCTTGAATGCTAAAAAAAAAAAAAAAAGCTTCCAACTGTTTTCATTACAAAGGATGTTTCCTCAAGTTTTTTGGTTGATTTCTGTTTGTCAAGTTCGGTTATATTTCCAGTTTACTGAGTACCTATCATCAAAGGGTGCTGAATTTTACCAGATTTTTCTGCATTATGAGGTAAAAATATTGATTTTTCTCCCTTCATCTGCTACTGTGGAGAATGGTCTTTATATACACTCTAATGTAAAGCTATCGTTGCAATCTTGCAATATACCCATTTTGGTTACACTGTATTATAATTAATTTGATCTTTATATGATATGGTTTCCTAATATTTTGCTTGGGATTTTTTGCATCTGCATTCATGCATGAGCTTCCCTAAATGAATTGTGATGGGGATTAAATTAAAGCAGGAAATTATTTTATCAAGAATCAACTACAGTTTATCTTGACACTAAGCAACAAATCTTTTTATTTTTATCAGCAAAATTTTATTCATGTTATTCAAAGACTTCTTTAGATCCCAATTCTTTTTACCGTTAGAAAATTCTTTGGCATAGCATTTGTTATTTTTGTGGTTGTTTACGCTGCTGTCATTGTTCTCATGCTGTTTGATTTAGTGTTTGCTACTCTGTAAGGAATCTTTTTTCCTTCTTATAACTTACAGATTATTGAAATTAAACTGGAAATCTCCTGATTTATTCAAATCCAGTATAAGCATTTTTTTTATTAGTTTGTATTTCTAGGTGCTAAACTGTCACCTGCAACGATAATGATTTACTGTTTTTTCAAGTATCTTTTGGTATTTCAATTTTGTGTCTTATGTCCACCTGAACAGACTGCCTTTGTTTATTCTTATTTTCAACAGTGACCTTAAAGTTTTGCATTTGTTCATACTAGTTGTTACATTTATGATTGTTTAATAATATACTTGAGTATATTTCTCTATTATCAAAGTCAAAGATGCATGGTTTCTTTGAGATCAGGCCTTTGTAAAACAAAAATTGTAATACCCTTTTACTTCCATTTCTTGTTCTATCCACTTTTTGCTATCTATTGATATAATGTGTGATTTGAAACTATATTGTTATTATCATTAGAATTAGTTCTGAAATTTGCATTCAGTCTGGCAGCCATATTTGCTTAACAGCTTGATGTGACAACACAGGATGAACAGAGCACTATGTAGGCAAAAGCAAACAGCAATAGGCTTAAGTGAACCCAGGAACCAAACTGGAAGAACAAGCAGGGCACCTTATAAGGTGACTTCTATTGAAATAGAGCAGCTGACAAGAGCTCTGCTGACATAAAATTTATAATCATGTTAAGAAAATTCAATTGTAGCATTCCAAAGAAAAACAGTTTTGGAACTAAAAAAAGATAACAGTGTGCCTCAATTTTAAAATTCAGTAAATAAACTGGAGAAGAGGAAATGGTCACTCTTGAGAGGCTACTATTGATCTGAACGATGACAGGGGTCAAAAGACAGTACAAAATATAAATACACATGATTTTCAGAAAAATTAAAATAGAGGAACAATGTCAAGGAAAATTTCCTTACTATGAAAAAAAGATGTCTGTAGACTCAAAGGGCTCAGTAACTTTCATGGAGAACTGATGGAAAATGACATACATTTAGGTAAAATTCCTAAGTTCAACTTGAGAAAATTAAAATTTACAAGTTTCTAGAAATAAAGACAGGTTACTTAAAAGGAAAATGGACCAGATTATCAGTAAGACATCTCATACACAATCTGGAAACTTTTCAGACAGGGAAACAGTATTTGCAGAATGCTGAAGAAAAAAATATGATTGCATTTAAAAAAATTTACACTTAGCTTGATGTAATTCACTTCTCAGGATGAGCAATGGATATCTGTGGTTATATAGAAAATCATGGAACATATTACCTATTTACCTTATCTCAGGAAACTACTAGAGAGATTATTCTAACCAAACTACAAGTAAATCAGAACAGAGCCTTCAAAACAGGGAGTGAGATAGAGGCAAGGAAACAATAAAGAGTAAAAATGCATGACCTAGCCATTTTTGTATCTAAAATTGTATTGTGGTACTGGGAATGAAGATTTGAAATGCCAATACTAAGTAATAATTCTTGGAAGAGATAAATGTTGCAAAGAAGAGACTAATCTCATGTGTGGAATCTTAAAAAAAGAAAAAAAAAGAATACTAATGAACTTATACACAAAACAGAAACAGACCCGCAGACGTAGTAAACAATCTTATGGTTACCAGGGGGAAAAGGGTGGGACAGGATCAACTTGGGAATTTGAGATTTTCAATTAACTACTATATATAAAAATGGATAAAAAACAAATTTCTTCTGTATAGCACAGGGAACTATAGTCAATATCTTGTAATAAACTTTAATGAAGAAGAATATGAAAACATATGTATATATATATGCATGGCTGGGACATTACGCTGTACACCAGAAACTGACACATTGTAACTGACTGTACTTCAATAAAAATAAATAAATAAATAAAATAAGAGACTAATCATAGTACTCTTGACGCATGACTATCTGACTAAAACCTTGGAGTGAGTGGAACAAGAAACAAGTCAAATAAAGGCATTCTGAGCAGGTTGCGGGAGTACAGAGCAGAGAAGGAAGTAAAAATGTTCAAAATGTTTCATCTTACCGGAGTAGGGGGTAAGATCAAGAAACAAGGTCAGCATTTTCTTTTGGCTTAAGATAAATAGATACTTGACTGTGAGTGTAAGAGGCAGGAAGTTAATACTAATAGAACGATGATAAGAGCCAGTATAACATCCTATTGACAAAGGAAATAAATACAATCAACAGTAATGTAGTCAATCAAGCAAAAGTTAGGAAAAGAACAAAGAAAAATAAAATTATTTGTAAACATAAAGTGAGACCGAAGCAACAAAACCCAAAACATAAATTGTTATTGAATCCCCCTATTTAAATAGACACTTGGGAAAAAAATAAAAAATAAATAGACACTTGGATCTTGGATAGAAAAGAAAGTCCTAGGTATATGGCATTCTGGGCTGTATTTCCTGTCCCACTGATCAGTCTGCCTCTAAGCTAACAAAATCATTTTTTGCCTTATTTATCTTATTCTTCATATGTATGCAGCATATTCTTGAATGATATCTTTTCCAGGAATGTTTTATATTAAGTTAAAATAATAAATCATGTGGTTGTCTTAATTTTAATATGCTTGTATTTTAAATAAGAATACACATATTTGCTATTTAGATTCTTACACACAGGAACTCAGTATTTTCAATTTACCTAAAAATTTAAATATCTTTCAATAGAATTTTAGGTTTTTTGTACACGTCTTATATTTTTCTTGATAAGTTTATTTCTTGATGTATGATATTATAATTTGGTATTTTTTAAAATTTTTATTGTGATAAAATACATTAAAAAATAAAACTATCTTATCCACTTTTACATATATAGTTCAGTGGTATTAAATATATTGAACCATCACCACCAATAGATTGTAAGCATCACAACCAATGGACTACTATTTAAAATTAATCTTTTCATTTATATATTTTAATGGTCTTTTTGTTGAATGCATCAAAGTTGCTGATTTGATATTAATAGCCAGCAGCTATATTTCATTTTCTAATTTTTCAAGCATTTTACATTTTTTCTCATAAATATTCTAAGTACATAATGAAAATATACAATGACTCTTGTCCTGTCTTCTCTTTTTCAATATTTAGACTATTAGGAAAGACAGTCTCCTCCATGTATTCTTTCTACCTCCACTCAGCTGCAAGAGAATGGGCCTCGGGCCTGGAACACTTCCTTACCAAGAGATAAACTGGACACAAGCTGTGTGGACTCTATCACCTTGTGTGGGATTATCTTTTCTTGTTTCAGACTGGATGAGTACTCTTTTGTTTCTGCGGAAACTGTGTGCGACACGTGGCACCTGGCCAACCCCTCTGTTACATCTGTCCTCTGAAGGGAGGGGACAGGGTTCCTTCCACTGCAGCACCAGAGGGGTGCGCATAAGTGAAGGGCCCACCAGGAGAGACTTGCTCGCCATGGGGGACTGATGCCCACCGTTGAAACTGACCTGGCTGTCTCTTCTCTATGTAAGTAAAGTGTTGTTCCATCTAGTGCTTGACTGTTGTTTTCCTTGATAATTCTAATACCAAGATGCAACGGGCAGAAGTGTTTAGAGGTTTCCCCTAAAGTTGGTAACTGATGCATGATGGTCTACACTTTTGGGATTGATAACTGTTACACGATTCTCTGACCAACATAGACTTCTTTTTTTTTTTTTCAACTGACTGTATTTGCAGTAGTGATAATAAGCATTGTTCCCTCCACCTGAGAATAATGGGAAAAAAATCAGGATTTCAAACAAGGTTATTGCCTTTCTTCCATTTGTCTTCATTTCTTCTTTAGAAATTCCAATTATTTATAGATTAATGCTTTACACTACAATTTTCATATCAATCATTTCTCTTTTTTTTTTTTTTGCAACTTTCATTTTTTTCTGACTTGTTTTTTTTCAGAGAACATGGATACCTTATCCTCTACACCAATTTTTTGCATTGCCAATCCTACTTTCCACCTTCTAATGTTTTAATTTTACTCTTCACTTTCTGGTTTCCTCCACAGCTTTCCTTATTTTGATTATTTCATTTTCTCTTAGTATTATTAATTTACTATCTTTTCATCTTAGCCCATTCTTAATACTCCTGGGTCCCCTTTGATGAAGACAATGTCAGGTGGTATAACTTGGGGATTTCTTAGAAATGCACAATCTGAGGCCCCCACAAAGACCTACTAAAATTAGAATCCGTTTCTAAAAGATCTCCAGTTCATTAATATGCACTTTAGAGTTTGAGAAGTACCACCCTATTTAATCCATAGCATATATCATTTTTGACATATAACTTCTTATGTTTGTTTATTTTAATTGAAGTATAGTTGATTAACAATGCTATATTAGTTTCAGGTATACAACACAGAGATTCAAGGGCACAATATTTTTATATATTATTCTCCATTTAAAGGTATTATAAAATATTGGCTATATTCCCTGTGCTGTATAATATATCCTTGTAGCTTATTTACTTAATACATAGTAGTTTATATCTCTTAATCTGCTACCCCTATCTTCCCCCTCCCACCTTCCCTCTCCCTACTGGTAACCAGTAGTTTGTTCCCTCTACCTGTAAGTCTGTTTCTCTTTTGTTGTATTTATTCATTTGTTTCATTTTTTAGATTCCACGTAAAAGTGGTAACATACAGTATTTTTCTTTCTCTGTCTGACTTATTTCATCAAGCATAACACCCTCCAGGTCCATCTATGTTGTTGCAAATGGCAAAATTTCATTCTTTTTTATAGCTAAGTAATATTTCATTGTATATGTATGTACTACATCTTCTTTAACTATTCATCTGTTAAGGGGTACTGAGGTAGCTTCCATACCTTGGCTGTTATAAATAATGCTGCTATGAACAGTGGGGTATATGTATCTTTTTAAAATTAGTGTACAGTCATAATTTAACAATTTCAGAAATGAAAGAAAGGTCATCATTACTGATCTCATGGTGCTTAAAAGGATAATAAAGAATACTACAAACAACTCCATGCTTACAAATTTGATAATTTAGCTGACATGGACCAATTCCTTGAACGACATAACCTACCAAATCTCACACAAGGAGAAATAGATAATCTGACAAGGTCTGTATCTATGAAAATTGAGTCAATAGTTAATAACCTTTCAAAAAAGAAAACAACATGCCCAGATAATTTCACTGATGAATTCTCCCAAACTTTAAAGAAATGATATCAATTCTCTACAACCTCTTCCACATAACAGAAGCTGAGGGAATGCTTCCTAACTCATTCCATGAGGCCCACATTACCCCATTACCAAAACTAGACAAAGATGTTAAAAATAAAGAAAACTATAGACCATTATTTCTCATGAATACAGAAGCAAATATCTTCAACAAAATACTAGAAAATCTAACAAAAATGCATAAAAATAATTATAAACTTCAGGCAAGTGGAATTTATTCTAGATATGCAACATTTGCTGCAATTGGAATCCTATAATGTAATAAAACAATCTAACTCTATTACAAGTGTATGAAATAAATACACTGAAGAGGATGGGGCAAAAGGGGGTGACTTCTGTAACTTTGGAAATGAGTCTAATCTGTAAGACTAAAGGCAAAAGAAACTGTACATAAATACAATACTCTAGTTGATAACACTGTTCCCCAGAGGGTAAAGGTTATCCATTCTGATACTGCTACACACATATACTGGAGTGAACAATTAAGTAAATGAGTCACAGGGAGAGCCACGTTTCAATGATTGATAGATCAAGCAGAGTGCAGTGGGAAATTACAGACAAGCAAGGGAAGAGGCTAGAATGGTTCATGTAGTAATGAGAGTTCAAGACATCAGTCTGAGCTCATGTTTAGCTTAGACAGGTGTATTTATATTCATTAATAGACATATATATATATTCCTTTGCTTTGTCAGCTGAGAGGGCCTAAGCAATTTAAGTTCAACAGGTACACCTAATGTTTGGATCTTAGTTTCTCATACCTTCTTGCAAGAAAAGCAATCAATGCTCCTTGGGGAAATGGCTGGTTCTAGGACTGAGGCAGGAAATATGCAAGATGTGCCTAGCGCATTTTGTAATGCTGAAACATAAGGAAGCAATAAAACTCCTTAGGCTAATGAAGGTTTGTCAAAGGGATAGAGGATCCAACTGAAAGAACTCCCAATAGCCAAAAATGGAAAATTTTCAGTAACAAAATAAAGAGACATCAGATTTTAAGCTAAAACAAAGAAACAACCACGAATCTATACAAATAACAGATTAAATAAATAATTAAATGGGGGGAAGTCGGCAAATTGCCCAAGAATTTCAAATAACTCATGTAGATACTCTGCCCTCAAGGAGACACAACGTAATTCCCCACTCCCTGGCTGTGGGCTGGGCATAGCATAATGAGTTCTTTCCAAAAATTAAGTACAGAATGGAAAGGAGAGGCAAAGAGTAATTATCCAGTGGAGAAAACCTAACAAATACTACCTCAATCATGCAATCAAGGGCAACAGCAACAGTGATAAGTCACATCGATATGAAGAAACATGGCATTTATCTTTATGGACTTCCTCCTCAAAACACCTAACTCCAGTCTAATCATGAGAAACACATCACACAAATCCTGACTGAGTGAAATTCACAAAAGACCTGACTGATAGTCCTCAAATTATTAAGGTAATAAAAACAAGGACTCTCTGATCAATTCTTACAGCCACAAAGAACCTAAAAAGACATGACGATGAAATATAATGTAGTACCCTGGGAATAAAAGCAACACCAAAAAAACACAAATAGACCAAAAAACAATGTTAGCTGAAAACTAAGGGAATCTGAAAGATTATGGACTTCAGTTAATAACCATGTATCAACGTTGGTTAATTACTTGTAACAAATACACCATACTAATGTGATCTAAAACATAAAGTAACAGGAGTCCTTTTGTGCACTTCCATCTTAGTTATTCCAAGTTTGCATCTTTTCCCTTACAGAATTTCTCTCCCCTCTCTGCCTCAGCACAACTTTATGTGTCCTCTCCCTCAAGCCTGAAACCCCATCTCCTTAAGACATTGTAGTCATACAGTTAGGAAGTTGGGTTGCATCTTGCTATCATCATCCAGGTTTTCTGACATCCTGAAGCATTTTTGTATGCCTCCTTTACTTCCTCCCAAACTTGGGGTACTAAGGTTTCCGTATCACTGAAATGCATGCTCTTCTTTTAACATCAATGTCACCGTGTTACCAAGAAACTTTAGCTGTACATCTGGTATTAGCTCTGCCCACTTCCCCTTCATTATAATGAAAGTCCCCTTTAACTTCAACATCAATCTTGTGTGTAACAATATTAGCATTCGATCATGTTTAAAGTCTCCAAGCATAATTCCAAGAGGCAATATTCATTCTTTTATACCTTGAGAGATCCTGGTCTCACTCAATTATTTAATTACAGGTAGATTTTTCTATAAACCAGAGCAAGCTAAACTAATGATTTCCCTTTGGAGTAGAATTTATGGTTGTTTTTATGCTTTCTAATGATCCCCTGCCCTCTTCCCCAAGGAGGGAGGGAAGCGTGTGTGTGTGTGTACACACTCGTGTGAGGATTATTCTTGATTTTTAATTTACAGTGACTGCTTCCAGCATGGGGTTTTAATTATTTTCTGCTGGTTTCTCTTTTTATTTCTGTTTTGAATTTTTCAGATATGCTTTGCCACTCTTAAATCTTAGTTGTACATTCTTGCTATCTCCTCATTTTCCAGGTATCTAATGTTTTTGCTGAGGCAAAAAGTTATTCCAGTTTATGCTCTGGTGGGTTTTTTAGGTTTTTCCAAATTAAAAAAAATGAAATTATGAGCAGTGTAAATATGTTATCACTTTTAAAGTTGCATTATTGATTCTGGAAGGGAGGGCTTGTAGAAATTTTACGGCAAATTAAAAAAAAATGTTCAAAAGCACACAAGATGGGAATAGCCTGTAATATGTGCTTTCCAATATGGTAGCCACTGTTCACCCACAGCTACTGAGCCCATGAAATGTGGCTAGTGCAACTAGGGAACTGAAGTTTTAATTTTATTTAGTTTTAATTCATTTAAATATGAGTGACTACCAGATTGATAATCATAGCTCTAAGGCTGGCAGATACTCTTCTGTGACTTCACTGGGTGCTTTATTACATTTTATTATGACATGATTTAGTCCCTTCATCTAGAAAATAAACTGAAAATATTTTTTAAAAAACTGTAGATTCTTAAAGGTTGCTGTTAATATATAGTTGATTGCATCCCACAGATAGGATCTATCAATATAGACAGAGGGACTTTTTTCAAAATAATTGAACTATACTGATGTCTGTCATAAATGATAATGTAGTTTACTAGTTTTTGGTATACTACTATTGCTGTAACAAATACCAAAAACTTAATGGCATGGAACAACAGATATATCCTATAGTTTTGGAAGTCAGAAGTCTGAAAATCAACTTCACTGGGCTAAAATCAAAATGTTGGTGGGCCGGCACTCCTCTAGCAACTCTAGGGGAAAACTCATTTCCTTGTCTTTCTTAGCTACTAGAAGCCGCCATATTTGTTGATTGTGCTCCCTTCCCCCATCTTCAAAACCAGCAGTGTAGCATCTGCTTTCTGACCTCTGCCTCCACCCTTATACTTTTTCCCCTTCTGTTAGACCTGCCTCCCTTTTACAAGGATGTCTGTGGCTAGATTGAGTTCCAGGATAATCTCAAGCTCCTTAATCACATCTTCAAAGTCTTTTTTGTCATTTAAGGTACCAAATTCACAGCTATGAGGCATTAGGCTATCTTTGGGGGACCATTGTTCTATCACACTAGTGTAATAAACAAATTGCCTAAGAACTGAATGATAATGGATTCTGAGGTGTAAATTTTGAAAAGTGGTTATTTCTAGGGTTGCCCATGGCTGAAATTTATCCTATGGTGGGCATGACCCAAGAGATACCCTGGTCTGTCGTCTTACCAACCACATCTAGAAATGGTCTCTAGGTTTCTGCACTGAAATTTAGGACTCCCCTCAGAGCAGGATAACCCAGGCCCTGAGAGTAACATCGGCATACACCTCACTGATGAGAAAACTTCCTATCTACTAATGTAGAATCATATTTCCAAGAATAAACTAAAGATGTTCTGGTATTTTATGATAGAAAGATTAGGCTGACAGATACTTCTTCCTATGATTTCTACTTGAAGTGTGCTTAAAGATTTTTGAGAGGCTTCTGCCCTGTATTTGTCAGTACCTGAGTGTTATTTTAATTTTCACCTGAAGTGTGAACTAGTATTTATAATGTTAGTGGAGAAGGGAGAAGCAGAGAGGAGAAGGGATGGATGACTAAATTTTATTAAGCTCTGCATGTTTAATGCTATTTAGAGATTTTTGAGGTGGGGAGTACCCTTAAACTTTAAATAAGTTATGTCAGATTGTAACATGTTCAAAACAATGAGAGAAGCAGCTTTCAAAAGGTGAACCACTTAGCTGTAAAGGTAGTTCAGATATATGTAGTATATGGACAGATGTAATGGTGTCTCTTCATCATTCATTTCTAAGCTTAAGATAGTTCTTCCTTAACTGATGATGGCCCAGGACTGAGTTAGATGCCAAATGTATCTGCAATGCCCCTGCATTTACTTTAACACATTTTACTTTACATTGTAACTGATTATTTACCTATACTTTGTAAATAAACCTATAAGCCCTCCCAAAGTAGTTTGTTTTTCCTCTGTCCCCTACGTATCAGTAAATCTAACTTTTACTGCCTGGTCACTTAAGTCAGAAACCTGGAAAGTTCTGCAGCCTCTCTCTCCTCACCACTACTTGTCACCGATCATTAGGTATAATCAATACTATCTTCTCTACGTCTCTCAAACTCATCTACTGCTCTCCGTTCCCAATGCCAGTTCCCTAGTCAAGTCAACAACTCCTAAAATTACTGCAACAACCTCTAACTAGTCTCCTCTTGCTTCCCTCGTGTGATCATCCAACAATGTTAATACGATTCTAATCTCAGCCCCATCACTGCCCCCCCCAAGTAAGTTCTTAAACTGTTCTCCTTTCAAGGCAAAAAAAAATTTTTTTAAGTGTACAAAGCCTTGTTTTTGCTAATCGCTTCATCCTAGACTCCTGCTTTTTCCCCACTATGACAACTGAAAATACAGCACAATGACTGAACAGTACAAGGCTCTGGAATTAGAATTCTGGTTCATCTTAGTACAAGTCTGTGTGATATGACAAGTTTCTTTCTTCCTGTGAGTCAGTTATATCATCTGTTAAATTAGGATGATAATAATACCTTCTCAATTGGCTCATGAGAATGCATACAAAGGCCTCATTAGTTTCTCGTGTACTTTTAAATGCTCAATTAACTACGTTGTAATTATTAGTATTATTATTCTTAGTTACAGGTGTCTTAGTTTGCATTCCTCCAGAATTTGAGCTTGAAATAAGGATTCAAATGTAAATACTTTACTTATGAAGTGATCTCACCCAATAACCAACTGGAGAGTGGAGAAGTCAAATAGGGAAGGAAAAGACACCATCAAAAACTATGTTAACAAGCAGGTCACTATCATAGGGAAGTGAAACTCAATCTCACTGTGAACATGCCTCATGGTTCCACCCAAGGAATAAGGAATTCAGGTCTTAATCTTCAACTTACATTCCCCACTCCCCATTTTTTCAGGGTTGCTTTCACGGACATCAACAACCCAGCACTTCTGGCCTGTTCCACACACACAGGTCCAACATGCTCTTGTAGTCCAATCGAGTTACAGGTACTCGCAATGGGAAGCTGTAAGACACGCACATGAACTAGTAGTCAGGGCATATGCAGCAGACAGCATCTGCTACAATGGGTAAGAGAACTGAGGCTCAGTGAGGTAGAATGACTTGTTCAACATCATCGCTAGCAAGCGTCTGAGTCAGGACTGAAACTCAGGGACATTTGACTGCAAAGTTTTCACCAAACGATGGTGGAGATCAGGTTACAGGGAGAGACTGGAGAGGAGTGAGGCTAAATATAAGGGAACCAGTGAAAGAAGTTGGAGAGGAATGAAGACAGTGAACCAGGCTGGTTAATGTTACCCAACAGTCTCCTACTGGCAGAAGCAGAGGTTCAAGAAAATATCCTTATCTACCAACTTAAATATTTGCTAGAGGGAAGGATGATATTAGAGCATCCTTTGTTTTGAATTACAAACATCCTTTGTTTGTAATTAATATAATGTATTTAATATAAATACATTTTATATTAAGATCATGATTTGAATAAGGCAGTATGAGTTTAGAACCTACTCTCTTACACTAAACTGCTTTTCATACTCCAAGTATTTAAGATTTTTAGATAAGACTCAGACCTGATTCTGGGTAACTTTTTTTTCAATTGTGGTAAGACTATTTAACACAAGAGCTACCCTCTTTTTTTTTAATGGAGGTACTGGGGATTGAACTCAGGACCTCGTGCATGCACTCTACCACTGCACTGTTACCCTCCCCCCTAGAGCTCACTCTGAATCTTGATTTTGAGTCTAATCAAATACTTATCCTTTGGGAAAATTATTTGGTCTGTCAATTCCTTAATTTCATTTTCCATAAATGGTTCTCATATTAACTACCTACCTCATACAGTGGGCGTAATAACTAATATGAAGATTCACTGAAAGTAATTAGTATAAAGAACATGAAAAATAGGCTTAAGAATAATCACACAAAATGTAAATGGAAGATCTGAAAGTGAGAAAATATGACAAATATGAACAACAGGACAATGCAAACACACAACATTCCCAAAATACTGAAGAAAAGATCGTAAATAAATTCTTATACAGTAGAGAACAGATATGCTGAAATAAAGGGAGACTTAGGTCTGTAGCTTAAAACTATCGGCATATTTCACATTCTGGGAATAATTAACAGAAATCAAAACAAAAATATATTTACAACTGAAGGATAAGGAACAAATTCTAAAAGCATACTTTAAGGAAAGCAATGGGAAATACATCAGGCTCACCTTTGAATTCTGGCTGTATCATTCAAGACAAGTAAGACTGTATTAGTTTGAGTAATTTTTGCTTGCAACACAGGAATCACGCTTTAACAAGTTATAAACAATAAATAACATTCATAAAATGACAGAAAGTCCATAGATTAGCTGGCTTATTCATTGATTCACTCATCTCATTGAAGACCCACATAATTTCAAATCTTCTTTGCCATTGTCAATGTTTACTTGATTATTGGTTTAGATGCAAAATGGGTGTGTGTCAATGAATATATAGACATGATGATATTCAGACAAATATAAAAGACTATCTCTTATTGGCATTCTGTCTTGGGAGTGAGGAATCTTTCTCGGGAGTCTCCAGTAAATTCCATTTATGGATTCTTAGAAGTGATTCACATGCTGAATCCTGAACCAATCCCTGGTAATAGCAGTAAGATTACCATAGATGAATACGGAGCTCAGGATAGGCTCAACAGCCCCTCAGCCATTTGGCCATGGGGAAGGGAAAAGAAGAGTGAGGTAACTGATCAATATCAGGGTTGGGAAAGAAAGAGCGCTATGGATACTAGGAAGGCAACTCACACTGTGCACTGCATAGACAGTGGATTAAATGAAGCAAATTCTAAAAAATTAGAAGGGAAAATGCTGTGACCCCAAAACGCTATACCTATGCAACTTTCCATTCATAAGTATTATATTTAAAAGTTCTCAAATATGCAAGGACTCAAAAGATCAAACAACCAAAACAATTCTTAAACTTTGTGAATTCAAAACTCAGCCAACTGAATTACTGAAACATATAAGTACTGATGATGAATTTTGAATTCAGGAGAAAATAAAATCCAAATTACTATTTTACTTTTTATAAAAACATAATTTGATATTAAAATTCCTAAAGAGAAGTTAAAGTTAAAACATTTAAATTGAACTACAATAAACTGAAACAAAAAAATACAAATCCCAGAATGTATTACAGTTGACAGAGATGAAGTATGAAAATAACGATTTTATTTTTCCTTGAGATTTGTCAGTAAATATATTTTCTGAAATTAAAAGTATAATATAAAACAAAAATGACTTAACTTCCAAATTATTTGAGGATAAAAATAAAGCAAAATAGACCATTATGCTAAAAAAGAAAATAAACATATTAAAAGGAAAAACTAACAAAAAAATACAGAAATAGGAGCAACATAAAGAAATTCAGCTCAATATTATATCAGCAGAAGAACATATCAAGCAGGCATTTCAGGAGTGTAGGCGTTCTATTAATATTATCAATTGTGTCAGTAGTTTAAATGAAGTACTAAAAATAATCAGGAAATTCAAAATCTAATCATGACTCCTAAGAAGACAGGAAAGGAAAGGGAAGAAAAGGAAGAGGAAGATTCTTGATAATCTCACTGTAAAAGAAAGATACTTATTAATCATGATGGAGAGTATCTTTTTCAAACTAAGAATTAAAAATCACACCAATGACAAAATCCAAGAAAAATATCCATTAAAATCAGTTCCTCCAGTAAAAGAATGCCCCCCAATTCTATTACTTAATATTGTTAAGAATTTGAGCCATTTTAATAATGTAAACTCAAAAAATAACATGTGATCAGAGAAGTGATCCCAGAGAATTTCCTAAAAAACTATTTCCAGAGAATTTGGTAAGACAGTGTATTGAAAATACATCTAGATATAAGAAAATGACATAACAAATACATGTAATGAGATAAATCTAAGTAATTTATAAATGGGTTAGACAAAATAAATTCCATTTAAAAATCTACTTACAGCCAGCATTACCGATTCCAAAGTCAGATAAAGATATTACAAGATAATAAAACTACAGACCATTATCACTTATGAATATTGACGCAAAAATCATCCACAGGAAACTAGCAAGTCAAATTTCAGAGCACATTAAAAGAATTATACACTATGACCAAGGGGGATTTATTACTGGAATTTCAAGGATGGTTCAACACATGAAAGCAATCAATATAATCCACCACATTCACAGAATTAAGGAAAAACACATGATCATCTCCATTTGTGCAAAAAAGGCATTTGACAAAATTTAATATCCTTTCACAATAACAGCACTCAACAACTAGGAATAAAAGAAAACCACTTCAACATAATAAAGGACACACATGGAAAACTGACAACTAACTTCATACTCAATGGTGAAAGATAGCATGCTTTTCCTCTAAGATCAGGAACTGGAAAAGAATGCCTGCTTTTACCAATTGTACTCAACATATTGAAAGTTACAGCCAGAGCAATTATGGAAAAGAAGAAATAAAAGTCATAGTGGGAAGAAGTAAGATTATCTGTTTGCAGATGACATGATCTTATGTGTAGAAAACTCTAAAGACTACACACACCCCCGTTAGAATAAATGAATTAAGCCAAGTTGCTGGATAAAAGGTTAGCATACAAAATTAAGTTTCATTTCTATACACTAACAATAAAAAATCCAAAAAGGAAATTAAGAAAACAATTCCATTTATAATAGCACCAAAAAATAAAAAATATTCAGGAATAAACTTAACCAAGGAGGTAAAAGAACACTGAAAACAAAAAACATTGCTGAAAGATAGTAAAGAAGACACAAATCGATGTAAAGACATCTTGTGTTCATGGATTGGAAGACTTAGTAATATGAAGATGTCAATATTACCCAAAGCTATCTATAGATTTAATGTAATCCTCATCAATATCCCAATGACCATTTTTCTGTATAAATAGGAGACTCCATCCTAAAATCGTATGGCATCTCAAGGGACCACAAATCACCAAAACAATCTTGATAAAGAACAAAGTTGGCAGTTTCACACTTCCCGATTTCAAAACTTACTAGAAAGCTAACAGTATGGCACTAGCATAAAGAAAGACATACAGATCAACACAACAGAATAGAGAGCCCCAAAATAAACTTTCACATATATAGTGAAATAATTTTTGATAAAAATGCCAAGATCATTCAACGGGGCAAGGTCAGTCTTTCCAACAGAGTATTGGGAAAACTGTATCTACCTGCAAAAAAAAAAATTGAGGTTGAACTCTTACTCCATACACACACACACAAAAAAAACTAAGTCAAAAAGGATCAAAGACCTAAATATAAGAACTAAAACAATAAGACTCTCAGAAAAGCATAGAGGAAAATGCTTCATTAACGCTGAAGTTAATCATTTCTTGGGTATGACACCAAAAGTACAGACAAGAAAATAGATAAACTGAACTTCATCAAAATTAAAAACAAATTTTTTTTTGCATCAAAGGATACTGTCAACAGAATGATAAGGCAACATACAGAATGGGAAAAACACCTGCATATCATATATCTCATAAAGGATTAATATCCAGAATATTTAAAGAACTCTCGTAATTCAACAAAAATCAAACAATTAAAAAGTGAGCAAAGGGCTTAAATAGACATTTCCCCCCCAAATATATACAGACACTAATAAGCACATGAAAAGACGCTCAACATCACTAATTAGGAAAACGCAAATCAAAACCACAGTAAGATACCACTTCACACACATTACGACGGTTATTACCAAAGGCAGAAAATAACAAACACTGGAGATGAGATAAAGAAATTGGAACCCTCAAGCAATGCTGCTAGGAATGCCGTGCAGCTGCTGTGGGAAACGGCATGGTGATTCCTCAAAAAACTAAGCATAGAATTACCATTATGATTCAGAATTCCGTTACCAAACCAGGTTCACTGTGGCCGACGGGCAGCAAACCAAAATGCTGAGACGTGGAGGTTTGCAGCAGAGAGGGTTTCACAAAGCAGCTAGGCGAAGAAAGCGGAAACCACGTCACAGACCCACGCCCTTAGAGGTCAGAGGCCGGGGTATTGATAGGATAACGAATAAAGAAGCAGAGCGGTCGGAGGCGTGGCGCGTGGGGCGCGTGGGGAGTGTGAGCGAGGGGAAAGGTGATTGGAGAAAGGTGCAGTAATGCTCATTCTGCGCAGGTGTAACTAAGCTATAGGCCTCTGCATGTTCCAAACTGGAGGCGCTTAACACAAACCGAGGGTGGAGTTTTCGGCCCTCTGACTTCCAAATGTCACAAAGGGGAAACTCGTGCACGCCCACTTGGAGAGGCAGGCGTCCTATCCACATACAAAAAAAAAAAAAAAACTAAGTCAAAAAGGATCAAAGACCTAAATATAAGAACTAAAACAATAAGACTCTCAGAAAAGCATAGGGGAAAATGCTTCATGACGCTGAAGTTGACAATCATTTTTTGGGTATGGCACCAAAAACACAGACAATAGATAAACTGAACTTCATCAAAATTTTTTTAAAAAGTGCATCAAAGGGTACTGTCAACAGAATGAAAAGGCAACATACGGAATAGGAAAATACCAACAAATTATGTATCTCATAAAGGATTAATATCCAGAATATCTAAAGAACTCTTATAATTCAACAAAAATCAAACAAACCAATTGAACAGTAAGCAAAGGACTTGAATAGACATTTCCCCCAAAAATACAGACACTAATAAGCACATGAAAAGACGCTCAACATCACTAATTAGGAAAATACAAATCAAAACCACAATGAGATACCACTTCATACACATTACGACGGTTATTACCAAAGGCAGAAAATAACAAACACTGGGGATGATATAAAGAAAACGGAACCCTCATGCAATGCTGCTGCAAATGCTGTGCAGCTGCTGTGGGAAACGGCATGGTGATTCCTCAAAAAATTAAGCATAGAGTTACCATATGATTCAGAATTCCGTTACCAAACCAGGTTCACTGTGGCCGACGGGCAGCAAACCAAAATGCTGAGACGTGGAGGTTTGCAGCAGAGAGGGTTTCACAAAGCAGCTAGGCGAAGAAAGCGGAAACCACGTCACAGACCCACGCCCTTAGAGGTCAGAGGCCGGGGTATTGATAGGATAACGAATAAAGAAGCAGAGCGGTCGGAGGCGTGGCGCGTGGGGCGCGTGGGGAGTGTGAGCGAGGGGAAAGGTGATTGGAGAAAGGTGCAGTAATGCTCATTCTGCGCAGGTGTAACTAAGCTATAGGCCTCTGCATGTTCCAAACTGGAGGCGCTTAACAAAAACTGAGGGTGGAGTTTTCGGCCCTCTGATTTCAAAAGGTCACAGAGGGGAAACTCGTGCACGCCCACTTGGAGACGGGGGGCCTCCTATCTAGTCTTAACCAGCTCAGCTCAAACTAGACACAGCTAACTTCAAGTTTCTGGAAAACAATCCCAGCAAACATCTTACTGTTTAAGTTTAGTGCTCTGCCGCTCGGAGGACATGCAAATCTTAAAATGACCTTGATTAGTGAAGGCAGGTGAAATGGATTTGACTAATGATTACCCATGGTTTCAATTCTACTTTTGAGTATTTAGCTGAAAGTACTGAAAGGAGTTTAGATTTTTTTTTTTTAATGAAGTAGAGTCAGTTAATGTGTCAATTTCTGGTGTTCAGTATAATGTTTCATTCATACATACATATATATATATTTGTCAAACGTATTTCTACAGCAAGTTCACAGCAACATCATTCAAAATAGTCAAAATGTGGAAGTGTACCACCCAAGTGTCCCTGGATGGATGAATGGATGAACAAAATGTCATATATACATGCAATGGAATATTATTCAGCCTTAAAAAGGGATAAAATTCTGACATATGCTACAACTTAAGTGAATCTTGTAGAAATGCTAGTTGAAATAAGCTAGTCACAACAGGGAAAATACTGTATGATTCCAGTTATATGAGGTACCTAGAGTTTGAATAATGTAAGGATTAGAATTATTCCTAGATTATCATGTAGGCTTAATGCAATATCAATACAAATCTAATAATTCTATTTTAGTTATTGATAACATGATTCTAAAATTTATCCAAAAAATAAACACCAAAAAAATTTAAGTTTTTAAAAAAGAATAAAACATAGCAAATTTTTCAATATCAATTATTATAATTGCTTGTAGAGCTACAATACTTAAGAGTTTGGCACTAATTCCATAACAGAGTTTAGAAAACCCAAAGAGAGATACAGGCATACATAAAAAACCGAGTATATGGTTTAAAAAATAAGTTATAACCAGTTGTGAAAGAAAATACTATTGAATAAATATTTTTGAGATAAATGGTTAGTCTTGAAAAGTGTATATAGACCATTAGACAATTCATCAAAACTTTAAAAATTGATTAGAAAATTATGAGCATTTCAACAGATACCTGGAAAAAGGAGATGGATATTCCATTAAAAGAAAAAAAAAACAAGAATATAAAAATCAGAGAGCATCATAAAAGTCGCCCAAGTTTCAGTAGTCATCAAAGAAATACTTAAGATTCTTAATTCCCCCATCAAATTGGCAAATAGTCACATAGATGATGTGCATATAGTGTGTCTGTGTGTGTGTGTGTGCTTATGTATCCTGAAACTGACCAGAATGCAGGGGAAAATAATGTTATACGTTATTTTTGGAATTGTAAACCCTTACAAAACCTGTCTGGAATTCAATCTAATAGTATGATATCAAATCCCCAAATAAGAGATTCAGTGGAAAAAATTCAGAAGCTTAGAAAATCTTCAATGATGTACACAAAGTTTCATTCATTCATTCAACAAATATGCATTGAACATGATCTATCTAAATATCAGTGTTCTGGGCCCTATATTAATTTCATGTCTCATAGAGTTTACTTTTCAAAGGAAAGGACACACAATGAAGAATGCAATGAAAACAAATAATAATTACATAAAATTATAAGGGCTGCATTAGTGAAGAAAAGCAAAGAGCTCCCTAAGGTAGTGACATTCCAGCTGAGACCCAACTGCTATAAAGGAGCCACCATGGCTCTGGGGACAGAATACTTTCCAAGTAGAGAAAACAGCAAGGACAAGTAGAGAAACAAACTGAAATGTGTGAGCAATGGGAAAAAAGGAAGTGTGTAAGTAAGGACAGTCTGAACAGAGTGAGAGGAGGAAGAGAGGGAGAGATTGAAAAGACAGATAGGCAGGGAGATATTCAAACCTTACAAAGGAATTTGGATTTTGTTCTAAGCCCAGTACAGAGCATTGGAGGGTTTTAGGCATAGAAATAGTGATA